>NC_033637.1:9183636-9290869 GCF_001540865.1 Ananas comosus
AGAGAGAGAGAGAGAGAGAGAGAGAGAGAGAGGTGGGGGGGGGTACTAGGTAGAGAAAGAAGGGCTGTGGGGAAACAGGTCGGTTGAGAGAGGGCGTGGCATTGACGTGGCGCCTGCGTGGCAGGGCCAGGGCCATTTTTGCAAATAAAATTTGCTAGGGCTGTTTCTAAAATAAATTTTTTTCAGGGGGCCAAATGCAGAAAAACCCTTGTATGGTTCATAGTGTGACTATAGAAATATTTTATAATTATGTTTATTACAGAAAGTAAAATGCAAAAGTTGCATTATGAGTTTATGGATAATTGTAAATGTTACAATGATTCTAACAGATAAGATTTTGTTAAAATCCGATATCATTAAATTTGTAGAAGATATATTATGATATTTTAATTAATCCTAATTAGTTTAGAAGAATCTAATTAATATATCATAATTGGTGTAGAATTGGAAACCGTAATCTAATTTGGTTTGATTTAGATATTTTTACATCATAGCAAGATTATGATATATTAATTAGATTCTTCTAAACTAATTAGGATTAATTAAAATATCATAATATATCTTCTACAAATTTAATGATATCGGATTTTAACAAAATCTTATCTGTTAGAATCATTGTAACATTTACAATTATCCATAAACTCATAATGCAACTTTTGCATTTTACTTTCTGTAATAAACATAATTATAAAATATTTCTATAGTCACACTATGAACCATACAAGGGTTTTTCTGCATTTGGCCCCCTGAAAAAAATTTATTTTAGAAACAGCCCTAGCAAATTTTATTTGCAAAAATGGCCCTGGCCCTGCCACGCAGGCGCCACGTCAATGCCACGCCCTCTCTCAACCGACCTGTTTCCCCACAGCCCTTCTTTCTCTACCTAGTACCCCCCCCCACCTCTCTCTCTCTCTCTCTCTCTCTCTCTCTCTNTATATATATATATATATATATATATATATATATATATACAAACACATCACATCGACCATTCAAATTGTCAATTTTGAGACCTTTTGATCACTAGCCAAATTATGTCGAAAAATTATGAAATTTAATTTTTAAATATTTTTAATAGTATAGATCAAGTCTGACGGAACTGATCGTCGATTTGAAAGCTGCATCATTGAAAACAACTTGGTAGCACGGAGGCATCCGTGCTACCGATAGTATACTAGTCTAGCTCTACACACACACACACACACACACACACACATATGTGGGCACGGAAATTAATGAAGAGAGATTAATTAATAGCCAACTTTCACTCCCTCTATCTTGTCAGTATGGTTGGTGCTCTCCTCAGGTGGTGTGTTGTGCCGAGAAATCGGTCTATTCTTTTTGTCACGCTCGTACCCTAGTAGAAACCTATCCGGCACGTGCACAGACCCGTCGTGTGCACAAGGCACCCCCAGTGCATACAAGACGTCTACCAAAGAACTAACAATAAAGAGAGAAGAGAAGATAGTTCTAACATACTAATTAGAGCATGTGAACTAAACTATACATCAAAACCACAAGTTACTACAAATAACATAGGTCCCTCATAAGATATACAATAAAACATTAGCAAAAGTACATCTCATGAGACTAAGATAACCTCTATACAAAAAGGTTTAAAACATCTTTTGTGACTAAAACAAAAGAAAGGTGTCCTAGGTCCACCAAGAGAAACTCCGAGAGGCTCTAGCTAGACGCAAACCCCTTGTCGCGATCCCTAATCTCTCCCGCAATGTATGGCTCTGAAACAAAAACAACAAAAGATCCAAATCAACCAAAAATCATATACAAGGTAGCAAAATAGAAGCTAACCTTTTGATACACTCCAAATCTAATCAACCTTGAGCTAGAGTTGAAGATTTACCCTCAGAAATCCTTCCTTCTTCTCTTCCTCAACTTCTCCAGGAATCCCAAGACCAGCTACCATAAAGAGAAGAGAAGAAAAGAGCTCAATTCCATCAATTTTCCACCAAAATTGGAAAAGAATCTAGAGAGAGAAAGAGAAGAGCTCACCCTTTGTTTTCTCTGCTTCTAACATGAGAAAGACCAGCTGGGGTTGTTTGGGGGATAAACATAGCTGAAAGATTACCAAAAAGCCCCTCATCAACTCAAAAAAATATTCTATCACGTTGAGTACCGGTACTCGAGTTGGAGTATCGGTACCTGGCACTCAGACAAGCAAAACCCGAGCGCTGGACAGCTGGGTTTTACTACTGTGTACCAGTACTAGCCCGATGCAGTACCGGTACTCAACCCAATACTGGTACTCACCGACTCGGTACTGGTACTCAGCACTAGCCTCTCAAACCCGAGAGCAACCCTTTCTGGCAACCTTCTGGGATTCCGGTACCCCACTGAGGTACCGGTACTCAACACTCAAAATCTGTAGTTTACAGATTTTAGTGTCAGCAATCCGTTCTCGCACTTATAAAACCTATGTTAGGTGTCGGTACACTCTCGACAACCCTCAAAACCACTAGAATAGTCCTAATTACTATTATTACACTGAAACCTTACTATTTGCTAAAGTTCAGTGTACTACAGAGTACCGGTACTCGAATTAGAGTACCGGTACCCGGCACTCAAACACACAGAACTTGAGCATTCGACTTCGGGTTTAATATAGTGTACCGGTACCAGCTCGATGCAGTACCGGTACTCAGCCTAGTACTGGTACTCACCAACTCAGTACCGATACTCAATATATACCCAACTTCTCAAACCCGAGAGCAGCCCATTCTGGCACTCCTTGGGGTTCCGGTACCCCACTCAGGTACTGGTATTCAACACTCAAAACCTACAGTTTGTAGATTTTAGTGATAAGAACTCATTCTCGCGCTTACACAGCACAAGTAATGGATTGCCATACTACCAACGATCCTCCAAACACCTAGAGTAGTTCAAAATACTATTCTTACACTAGAACATTGCAATTTGCTAAAATTCAGTGCACTACAAATGGTGGTTGAGTAACAAGTGACATTGCCAAGTTTTTCATTGATTTGCGGCTTAAGGCATCCGCTACCACATTCGCTTTTCCAGGGTGGTAGAGAATAGTCAAATTATGATCCTTGTAAGTAGCTCAAACCACCTTGGCAGCCTTAAGTTCAACTCTTTCTGTGTGAAGAGATATTTTAAGCTCTTGTGATAAGTGTAGACTTCACACTGCTCTCCATAAAGATAATGACGTTATAGCTTTAAAGCAAAAACTACGGACGCCAATTCCAAATCATAAGTCGAATAATTTTTTTCATAATCCTTTAGTTGGCGGGAAGCATAGGCTATCACTTTTTCGTCCTGCATCAAAACATAGCCCAAACCATTAAGTGAAGCATCACTATAAATTACATACCCTACTTCTGCAATAGGCAGCACCAAGATCGGAGCGGTTGTCAACCGCTCTTTCAATTCTAAGAAGCTTCTTTCATACAAACCATTCCAAATAAACTTTGTTTCTTTATGTGTGAGTCGCTTGAGGGGAATAGACAACTTAGCAAATCCCTCAATAAATCTCCAATAATATGCAGCTAAACCGATGAAACTCCGAACCTCGGTGACATTAGTCGGTCTAGGCTAATCTTTGATTGCCTCGATCTTCTTGGGATCTACCATTATACCTGCTCCCGATACCACATGCCCCAAGAATGCTACTTCGCGGAGTCGAAATTCACACTTCTTCAACTTAGCAAAAAGTTTCTTCTCCCAAAGTACCTGCAGCACTTGTTGCAAATGAGCTTCATATTCCTGGTCACTTCGAGAATACACTAAGATGTCGTTGATGAACACTATGACAAATCTGTCTAAGTAGGGCTTAGAGACACGGTTCATTAGTTCTATAAAAGCTGTTGGGGCGTTGGTAAGCCCAAACGGCAAAACTGTAAACTCGTAATGTCCATACCATGTTTGAAAAGCCATTTTTGGAACATCCTCGGATTTGACCTTGAGTTGATGATATTCGGATTGCAAATCTATCTTAGAATACACCCTTAATTCTTGAAATTGATCAAATAAATCATCCATCCTCGATAATGGATACTTATTCTTAATCGTGACCTTATTAAGCTTACGATAATCCAAGCACAAGCTAAGAGATCCATCTTTCTTCTTAACAAACAAGACCGGCGCTCCCCAAGGTGAGACACTTGGTCTAATGAAACCTTTCTCCAACAAATCTTACAATTGTGCCTTCAACTCCTTAAGTTCAGCAGGTGCCATCCTATAGGGTGCCTTTGAAATTGGGGTAGTTCCAAGAATAAGATCTACCACAAACTCAATCCTTCTATCAGGAGGCATACCCGATAGCTCAGCCGGAAACACATCAATAAACTCCCGCACAATCGGAATATCCTCAATCTTAGGGATATCTCCATCCCTCATAACGATGCTAGTCAGGAAGGCTACACAACAACTCTTGATCAACTGCTTAGCCCGTGTAGAAGAGATAGTCATTGCAAACAGCGAACTCTTGCACCCACTGAACACCACCTCGTCATGTCCATGTTTTCGAAGGATCATAATTCGATTCTTACAGTCGATAATGGCATAGTACCTCGTAAGCCAATCCATGCCCAACATTACATCAAACTCTCCAAGCTTGTGTAGGGTTAACAGATCAATCAGCATGCTCCAATCCTCTACTCTAACAAAGCAATTAGGGCAAAACTTTCGAATGTCCAATGTATGATTGGGAACAACAACTCGTCCCGGATGCAAAGTAGGTACAAGCTCAATGCCATGCAACTCGGCAAATAGCAGATCAATGAATGAATGTGATGCACCGTATCAAATAATGCTCTAACTCGTATGTCATTAATTAAAATAATACCTGCAACGACCTCCTTCGTTGCTGCCGCCTCCTTGCTCTGGGCCGCATACATGTGCCTGCTATCTGCCTGTCGCGATCTCTCAAATTATCGCGGAACAGGCGGTCGCCCGATCTAGTAGTGGGTAGATAGAGTCCCCTGACTATGACACGGTGAAACTGGTGTCGATGCAGATGATGGTGTTGGGAAAGAACCTCTCGGACACTCCGATCGAAAGAGACCCTCTTGGCTACACTAAAAACACTTGCCCCCATGCTGCGGGCACTGCAGTAGGAAATGAGAACCACTGCAGGTCACACAACACGGTGGCTGGCGACGATCCGCTGCTCCACGTGACGAAGTAGAGCCATGTCTTCGAGATTGGCTCCTTGGATGCTTCGGTGGCCTCCTAGAGTTAGACTTGTTGCTTCCCTTGGCCGCTTGCCTCTTGCTTTTAGCTCTATCAAAAACTTCCCTTTCTTCCTTAGGAATCTCCACGGTCTTCTCCACAAGTAAGGTACGATTCACCACCTCCCGGTAGGTCTACAAATTCACTGACTAGACCAATCTGAAGATCGACGGTCGAAGGCCCACCTCAAAAAATATGCGCTTTGTCTTCATTATCCCTCACTACGAGCAGTATGCAATGCAACAAACGAGAGAACTCCTGCTCATATTCCGCCACCGTCCTATCACCTTGGCACAAGCTGTGCAAATTCCTTTCCATCTGTCGCTTGACACTCTACGAAAAGTACGTTGACAACAAAAGCTCCTTAAACCTCTTCAAAGTGATGGCCGCCAAGTTGGCGTTGGGGTCATCACAGATGTCTGCCCACCATTGATATGCCTCGCCATCCAAATGGTGCGTAGCCAACCACACCCTATCTTGCTCCTCTACGATAGTATTATGAAACAACTTTTCCATATGAAGAACCCACTTCTCCACAATCTAATGGCCCGCCTTCTCGCTTCTCGCCACTCCTGAAACTATCATCGGTAAAACTATCCCTGCTGGTGGTGCCTGAACCAGCAGTGTCGCTACCGCTTCTTTGTTAGAAAATCTGCGTATGGTAAAATCGGAGCGAAAAAAAAATAAAACAAATTTGATTTTTAAAACTTTTGAGATTCGATCTCAAAAACCACACAATTAGGATCCCTTATGTTCTATAAAATTAAAGGAGAAAAAGAAGATCCAATCTTCACCTTTGCGCGGGTAGATTTTCATCTCAATTTGATAATCGTTGAATTAGGTTCTCTTGAAGTCGCACACGCATCTAGCCTCTATACATATACACACGAGGTTGGTGATTTGATCGATGTCCTCATTGGGTGCTAGCTCCTTTGCAAAAAACGTTTTTCTTGCTAGAAAAAGAGAGAGAAGAAAGAAGAGAAAAAAAAAAAAGAGGAAGAGAGATAAAGACTAGGGTTTTCTAAAAACTCCCATATTTTATATAGAGAGATATAATCCCCATTTTAATAATATAATAACCATTAAGGATAAGAATAAATCTAGATTTAAATTCATTCTTTCCTTAATTGGTTAATTCAATCAAATACTAATTTGATTAGATTTAAACTTCATCCTAATTTGATCATATCAAATTAATAATGCAATATATGCATATAAGTCCTCTCATAATTTACTAACCGTTAGAAAGTCCTTTCTTGTAACATTTACACTTTAATACTACTAAGTTTGTAGCAATTACAAATTGTCCAATTATCAACACAACCTCTTACAAATTGTCCACTAATTTTGTAGCAACTATATGCACGATCTAGCTATCCGATCAATCACAACCTCTTATATGTATGACCCTATAGGTTCTATTCTATCTGGTAGTGAGATATATTTTGATCACTATCAAAAATATCACTGAAACTCCCTTTAATGGATCGAAACAATTCCAACTCAGTCCAATGAGAATTATCGATCATCAAGACAATTCTCATGGGATGATCGATAATTCTCATGGGCCTCACAATCCACCAGTGACGCCTAGCAGCATGTAGTAGCATTCCAGTAGAATGGAATACTGAATCTCTTGGTGCAGTAACCGTGTAATACAGTCCTTCTATCAAGAGTTTCGACTAGATGGAGCTCATGGAATAACTTGTCAAACCCCATCGTCTGGCATATGTCAAATTTATTCAACTCAATTTTCTAATATCGAAAACCCTTTTTCGCTATTAACTCTGCCCTAGCTATGGTCTTCTAAACTCAGTCTCATAAATCACATAGGACTAACGCCCCTATCTACCAAAGGAGATAGATTTCATATAGGTACACACCCTATTCTTACAATAAACCTACTGTAGCCAACATGCGCCGCAAGGACCTGAATGATTGGGGACCAAGTGTATGTATAGTCAAACTACAGTAATCTCATTGTGAATAGCCAAGGTACTGCAGGTCAAAGGACCAATCACACTACTGCAACATTGAGTAAGTCACTGACGAGTAAGTAGACATCCAAGTGACTTCTCGCGGTTGGTCACGCTTGGTACTCTTGTTCTCTAGTAACCACCTGCATATTTACTTCAGTGTCCCCACACTATTGACTCGAGACTCGTCTACCCAAAAAGGGAAGCGACCTATGCACCAATCTTATCGGATCAATCATCGTCTCCGTGACGATCCATCGATCGGGAGCATTTAGGAATTAACCACCAATGACACCTCTCAAATTCTCAACTCTTGAGAATACATGTCATTATCTTATTAATTTCTTGGACGATTCATGGACATGTACACAACATGAATAGAAATAAGAACCAAAATGCATTCATAATATTTTAAAGTCAAGTACAAATTTATGTCCTAGAAAGAATACATGTGTCAGCCTGGTTGGCTTCTAGGGTATACATCTAACACTTCTCCTTGGGCTCTGTACTTGGGGCTGCACAAGAAGTGCCCAGCGCTGGTGACTGTGCCCATGCGGTCGCACCTCTTGTCGGCGTTGGCGGTGAAGGATCCTGGGTCATCCTAGTAGAAGCCTGCTAAAGTAGCAAGTCCTCCAATCGCTTCATTTTCGCCTTCTGTCGGCGTGCTGCATCCGCTTGCTATTGAGCCACCAAGTCTGTTAGCAACACCAACTGGTCTCTCAACTCACGGACCTTACTGGATCCGGAGGTAGCGGAGGTCTCCACTTCCTCCGCATCAGCTGCCGCGGCCACCCCGGTCGACCTAGAGCAAGTCATCGGCATATCAAGCTACAACAAACATGACATGCGTAAGTTAGTACAACCCACACCTACGCAACCCAACTCATGAAAACAAAACCCCAATCATGCAGAAGTAGTGAAGTGAGGCCCCCAGCTAACCCCCGATGTCACGTTGTCGGCCCTAACGTGACCTTCCACAGAGTTAGCAGTTGCACACTTCGATCAGACTCCAACTATTACGAATTAAAGATATAACCCAATCATAATACTTTCACTCAAAAGTCATATAAGACCCCGTCTCTCACAAGCCTAATTCTTATATTTCAAACCGCCTAAGGTTTACTAGGTTTATAAAGACTCAACCCTAAACTCTGATACCAATATGATCTGTCACGTTCGGGCCCCAGCGGAAGCCTACCCGACACGTGCACAGACCCGCCGTGTGCACAAGGTACCCCCGATGTGTACAAGGCGTCTACCACAAAGCATTTAATAGAGGCAGCAAGGAAAATATTCCCAATATGATAATCAGAGCATAAATTCTATACTACATAAGAGTTAACATTCACTATAGGAAAAATAAAAAGTTACTACAATAAGGAACATCTATCACAAGATATACAATAAGTTACAACAAAAGGGGTACATCTCATGAACATAAGGTGGTCTTTATACAAAAATGTTCTATACACCTTTCATGACTAAAACGAAAGAAAGGTGTCCACGTAGACAAATGTCTCCAAAAGGGCTCTAACTAGTCGCAACTCCCTTGTCGCGGTCCCTAGCCTCTCCCACAGTAGAAGGCTCTGGAATAAAAACAACAAACACATGGGGTTGAGAACTATTAAACGATAGTTCCTAGTGGGTAAGCCGCCGAGAAAAGCGAATTACACTACTAGGTCAACTGAGACAAAAATAGTAAGTAACTAAGGATAAGGTATAAATAAAGTAAATGAAGTAGAAATACAAGTACTACACTGCCTCTAAATAACTATGCCAAACAACAAGTATAAGGTTCTACCGCTATCAATATATATGAGTGTGTAATGTCTAATAAGTATGTCCAAGCACTATGAATGCATCAACCCATGATGATGTACAATGTTAAGTTTAATTAATTTTTACCCAATCATCGGGGACTTACACAAGATAACTTCCCGACTTGTCCCATGCCTAATTGCCCCATGGTAGTCAATATTCTCCCTCTAGGAATGAGTCTCGCCCACGACATCTCATTTCAGTGCCCAATCCTGCACAGGCGAGCATGATGTCGCAAAGGCTAACTCCAGAGTGCCAGCTTGTAGGGAGCAACCCTCACAAGCTTGTGCGAATGAGTACAAAGGCAAACAAGCGTGGTGTAACACACTGGACCTTCGTAAATTGCGAAGATCGAGTGTTTGATCTGTGTTTCGAGATTTTTCAGGTATTCTGGAGGGTCGTTGACAGTGCTGTGACCTATGGCTCGTATCCCGAGAATTGAGGTATTTAAAGTAGCGCTAAGGTCACCAAAGTGGTGGACTTAGGCTGCTCTCGGGTTGCTTTCTGCAGGAATGTGTACCGGTACACCTTGATGGTTGTACCGGTACAGAAAGTGTACCGNAGCTACCCAACCGAGTATGCAGCGTATCTCTGTCGAGCTCAATCAGGCTCTAACAAGCCGAAGTCAAGTAGCTAGGGTGAAAACAGGTTTAGAAACTAAATCCACGTGCCCTCGGCACAATCTGAGACTAAAAACAGGAATCTAGCTCCACCGTCCACCCCGACGGCACCCAACAACCCGAAACAGCCTAGATTCTACTAAAAAAATAAGCTCGGCGTTTCAGCACGAGCGTAAATGCATTCTAAACTACCTCGGGTATCCACCGCGCTGAAACAACGGTGATACAATCAAACCATGGTTCCTAGAGCTAAATCAGATAGTAGAATCATATGACGGGTCAAAACGCTAGTTTTCTCCTAAGTCAAGTTTCAAGTCCGACATGTATAATTTATCTAATTACTAAGCATGCTCCAAATTCAGATTTACATGTCATACTCATTGATGAATTTGAGCTACAACAAGATAACAATAGCCGCAATTCATACAAGTCGACTAACATGTACTTAGGAGTAAAAACCGATGATACACCCACCTCAAGTGCGAATCCCCAGCAGCAAAGAGGGTTTCGAATCAAAGCTAATACTGCTTGATCAATCGAACTCCTCAGGAATCAACAGTTGAGCTATCTCCAAGCTCTACACAAGGAAATCCGATAAATCGCACAATTTCAGCATTAAGGTTTAAATTAGCCCAATTGCGATGCTAACCTTACCTTCTAGATGCCAATTCAGTTGAGATGAAGCTCCAATTATAGGGTGCTGTGATGGACTATCCTCCTAGATCCATAAACCCAACACATTCAACTAATCGCATCAATACATTCAACAATAGCATCAAAACTCACAATTTCTGCATTTAAGCTAAATTAAGCCAACTCCAATGTCAAGACCTACCAAAAGATGTCCAAAACAGGTGAAGAGGGCCTCAAATCCAGTACTGGTTGATAGGGAATGTGTCTCAACTCCACAAAGCTCCTGCTTCCAAAGTTCACCCCAAGAAAAGCTCAAAAACTTGCAATTCTGTCCAAAGTAGCAGCAGTAGAGAAAAATATGGGTTCGACTGAGCTAACCTTCACCAAATTCTACAACTCGGGGCTTCATGGATTCCTCTGGAAGTCTAGAATCTAGCAAACTAAGTTTCACCACGATCCGACCTTCCTACGTCGCGTACGAGCCAAAATACTGAAGGTCGTCGTTGAAGAACTGCAGAATCAGCACCTATCAAGCTCGGAGTTGTGGATCTTGAAGCAATTTGAGTAGATTTGAGGGTTGGAAATGCAATTTAAGGGTTTACTATGAAGAATGGACGAAAAGGCTTCACTGGGGTCAAGCTCCCCCTATTTATAGGGTGCTGGAAGGATAAAATAAGCTCCAGGTTCAATAGCTGTTAAATTGGTGTCCCTGCAGAAACGACCATTTCTGGGCGCCCGAAACCTCCAAGCTGCACAAATCTTCCTCCTTGGACTCTCTGCTCACGGTGTGCTGGGCCCGTAAATGGCTCCGGCGGACCTCACCTACTACTCGCCACGTGTCAACACAAACGATATTCACGATGTAAAATTTCCGGACCCACTTCTAGGCACCCGGAACATAGGATCCGAATTGGCTTTCAGTTTCAGTTAAATTCAACACTCAGTTCTGGGTGACCTAAATCGAGTTCTGGGCGCCCGAATCTGGCAAAACTCCAGTTTTGCTTAATTGAGTGCGTCAAGTTCATTTCTGCATCCAATTCGTACAGAAACGACTCCGACTAAGTCCGACACTCTCTAGATGTGTCGACCAGTCACTAATACTGAAGCCAATCCTATCCAAAGCTCAGAAACACTACATCCTCCACCACTACAAAAAGTTTCGTCCTCGAAACTAAAACATACCTCAATCCTGAGCCTCAAAAAGGTAGGGTTAGGACTCTCTCATCACCGTCTCCGGCTCCCAAGTCGCCTCCCGCTCCTCGTGATTACTCCACTGCACCTTTACAAAGGGTATGACCCGGTTTCGCAATTTCCTCGACTCATGAGCTAGAATCCGCACCGGTCGCTCCTCGTATCTCAAGTCCTCGCCAATCTCTAGTGGAGTGAAGTCTATCACGTGGGAGAGGTCGAACACATATCTCCTCAAGGCCGAGACATGAAAAACATCATGAATGCCGGCTAGTCGTGGAGGTAGAGCAATCCTGTAAGCAACTGGTCCGACTCGCTCCAATACCTCAAAAGGGCCTACAAAACGTGGACTGAGCTTTCCTCGTACTCCAAATCGACGAATCCCTCTGGACGGCGAGACTTTAAGAAACACATGATCCCCCACTTGGAACTCAAAGTCTCATCTCCGGGTATCAGTATAGCTCCTCTGCCGACTCTAGGCTGCTAAAATGTGCCGTCGGACCACTTTCACCTTTTCCTCAGCCTCAACTAGAATCTCAGGTCCAAGCGTCTTCCTCTCACCCACATCACTCCAAAACAAAGGGGATCGACACCTGCGTCCATACAACGCTTCAAACGGAGCCATCTGGATGCTCGCTTGATAGCTCTTGTTGTACGCAAACTCAGCCAGTCTCAAATGTCGATACTGTAAGATATGGATCCCGAGGATCTAAAAGGTAAATAATACCTAGAGGGGGGTGAATAGGTGTAAAACGGCAAAAACAAAAACTCTCGATGCAAATAAAAAGATAGCAGAAAATAAAAACAGCACACCAAGATTTTAACGTGGAAAAACTCCAATCCGGAGTGAAAAACCCACGGGACCGATCACGCGAAGAAAATCCACTAAGAAAACTTGAGTACAAGTGATTTTAACCAAAATACATGACTCAATTTACCGAATTCCCATTGTTGATGGTCTTCGCCGGTCCTTGATCGATAGGAATCCTTCGATCGACCTCGCCGCAACTCCTTGCTGCGTCAACGCCTCAACTCCTCGAAGCATCCACCAAATCCTCGGCTTCACGCGAGTCCACGCGCCGAACCTCCTTCCGGAGTTTGTAGAATTGATGATTTATGGTGATTAAGACTTAGAATACCATAAGTAATGAGGGTTCACCTTCTAATCAAACATCTACTTGATTCTCGAAGAAGATATCGAGTTAAATCGAAGAATCAAGTCGATCGTTGATTATATGAAACTTGTTATTAAAATAGAATCATAAGAATGTGAAAACAAGTTTCTAGGGTTTTAGATCAGTAGAAATTCAAAGCCTTAACCCATATGACAACCCCCATGGCTTATTTATAGGTTTAGAAGACTTAGAAGTAGACTAGGATTGCAAAAAGTCTATTTTAAAAACTGGTGTCGTCCTCAGGGACCGGTCCTCTCGAGGAGACCGGTCTCTCGAGCGAGAGACCGGTCCCTTGCTGCGTGACAGAAAACACAACGTTCGGGAACCGGTCTCTCATGCCAGAGACCGGTCCCTCGCTGCATGACAGAAAATCCCATATTCGGGAACCGGTCTCCCTTTCCAGAGACCGGTTGCCTCAACATCCCACGCAATGAGGACCTTCGAGGACCGGTCTTTCAACTCTGGGACCGGTCCCAGAACACAGAAAAGTTCAGTTTAAACTTCATAATGCAATCTAAGTCTTCTGAACTTATTGTAATTAAATAAATTCACCACAAATGATCTATTCTATATACCTGAGGTGTCGAGCTTCTCCAAATGAGTCTTTGCTCTTCAAATTGAATATTCTCTTCAAACTATCGTGATCAACTCTTCAAGAATCCATTCGACTTTACGAAATCCGCCAACCTAGAAAATCCTTAACAGTCTCCCCCTTTGGCGATTTCGTGACGAAACATATTACAATGCTCGTACACAACTCAGAAACAATAAAAAGAAGATCATCGCAATCACCAAACGATAATCTCCTGCATGATCGATCCAATAAAAGAAAAATTACACTTTTCTCACATTCCTAATACAAACTCTATGACTTAAACATGGAGTCTTGAAGTTTTGAACATTCCTGCAAAAACATTCTTAAAACACAATCAAGATTCAAGAATACTTATCATATAAAAAAAAAATCAAACAGAAATGTCATAGTCAAACAGAAACGTTATAGTCAGTCATGTCAAAGCACCAAACAAAGTATCAAGTATCAAGACGCATCAACAGTCATAGTTCATCTATCAACAGTCACAGAGCATCTAAGCAGACATCTAATAACTAAACAAACATCAAAAGTGAGAGCAACATCATCATCGTCATGAGCATGAGCATCATCGTCATGAACATCATCATCATGTATCATGTCATGAACATCTCCCCCTTTTTGTCAGAAAGCGCCAAAATGACAAAAGGAGAAACCCCGCACCACTCAGTCGGAGTCGTCACCCTGCGGAGGAAGATCTGAGCTACAATAACCCAATTTATCAAAGATCGCTTTCATTAAACGTTTAATCTTGCTCACATCCTTCCTTATCTGAGCCTGATCCGTAGATAGTTTCTGAAGCTCTTCAGATAATCGCTGTTGCTCACGATACACAGATGAAACCGAGACATCCTTCTCAGAAATATCCATAGAAGGACGTGAAGAAGCAGGAGCAGCAGGAGGTGGAGCAGCAGTAGGTGAAGCAGTTCGCTGAGACGGAGTTCTAAGCTGCGCAGAGGACTTCACAAACGTGCTTTCATTAATCCGTCCTAAGCTATGCTCATAGGAAGAACAACTCGTATTCACACCGTGATATCTAAGAATCCGCATAATGATCATCGGATACGGCAATCTTTCATTCTGCCCGGAAGTCTTGATGTCCTTTGCCATCCGCTGCCCAATCAAAAATGGAATGTTCATGTTGATGTTCCTGGCTTGTACAATATTCGGGTGCCCCAATAAGTACATATAGAGTACACGATCCCATCTCAATATCTTAGTGTTAGCTAATGGCAAGATGTTATAGCATACCACGAAGTTTAGAAATCTATATTCCATCTTGAGATCCTTAGAAAGAACCATAAGTGCATTTGATTCAGTACCTGGCATACATATCACGTCCAAAATCTTTTGCCAATCTCTAAATTGATCAAAACCGGCCTGAAGATACTCAACCCCATCTGTCCGAGCCGTCATTTCTAGCACTGTAGCAATAGAATCAGGTGTGATCGTCAGCTCCACACCATGTACTGAAGTAATAAACTGATAAGGGCCTCCATCAGAGTCACTCAAATGACCTGCCCTCATGAAAAATTCTCTAATCAGCTCCAAACAAAAACCTGTTTGCTCCGAAAAATCGCAAATCTGATGTAGATTTTCTTTTTCAAACAGATCTTGAAATCCCGGCACACACTCAATGATACTAGCAACTCCAACATCTCGCTCACCAATACAGTGCTTTAATGAGTACATTGACCTACGACCGGAAGAAACATCCTGGACACTGAGACGAGGAGGCTCAGAACTCGGCTCTCTGATCTCAAAACCTCCAGACTTCCTCCGACCAGCATATTCAGTCGCCTTTTCTTTTCCCTTGTCCAGTGCTTTTCCTTTTCCTTTATCAACTGCCTTTCTTTTGCCCTTTCCTTTTCTTTTGTCCTTATCCTTAGTTAGAACCTCTGGAGTAAATGCCTCCCAATCTGGCTCGTCCTCCTCAGATTCTTTGCCCGGAGCATATTCGCGACCTTCATCTTCCGGTTGTTGCTCAACCGGTCGCTTAGCCGAGGAACGTTGACGTTTGCTTCTGCGACCACCCCCGGCCATAAGAACCATAAGAACAAGTAGCCACGAGTACATTTTCGAAGAAACCCCTGTTAAACACAATGATTTATACATATGGAATATAAGAACAATTGATTTTTGATTCCAAAAACTTGAGCAAATTGATATGTAATATGCTAGATAATCCTAGGGCCATGATATCATGAAAATTATGGACAAATTATGCAACCAAAATCAGTAAAAATCACATCGTTTTCGAAAATATTGAAAAATAAGGTTTTGATGATGAAAACTTAGTAAAATCAACCAAACAATTGTATCAAAATATGGAATAATGCATGAAAATCCTGACTAACATGTCTAGAGGTAAGATCAGGGCCAAAAATGAAGAGATTTAACAACAGTATGAGATCAAAACCCCAAAAACCAAAAATAAAGCACAAATTCGGATTATAAGGCAACATCGAAATAAAATCCGAGAATCATACCAAAATCAAGTGTAAATTGATGAAGAGAGGAACCAAAAGCACCCTGAGGATATTAAAAGCTCTAGAGAGAAGTTGGAAAGAATTTGGTAAAGTAAAACGAAACAGACCGCAAAAACCCTTATAATGGTTCGGGCGAAGGGACCGGTCTCTCCAAGTCTGGGACCGGTCCCAGAGCCTAAACCTAAAAATGTAACTTTCGTCCAAAATTTTGAGAAATTTTATATAATATTCTCAACATATCCAATATCAAAAATACACAATTTCCATCCCCAAAGACTTCCAATAAAATTTCATAAATAAATTTTAAAAAATTAATCTCAAAGATATTCAATTTGTTAAACATTATTGATCCGAAAATCAAATAAAATTCTTGATAAGTATCAAATAAAATTCCACACATCATGCAAGATCTAAGGATTAATTGTATCATTTTATCATCATATTTGTTAAGAAATTGAATAAATAAATCACATAATCATGAAATTAAAAGAATATTCTCAATTTGAGTTATGCACATAATTCGAGATAGGAGTGGCTCTTTGAGCATCTTTTAACAAACCACCTTATATCGCCTAGGAGATGTATTAAACATAGTATTAGAATTTTACCATCTCCACAACATCTCATATTTATTTATTCTTTATTGGCTGTTAACTCATAGAGATATATTGATCATCATGTGGTAGCTGCACACACTGACCGGACAACCGGGGTGGTAGCTCTTTCCTTCATGTGGTGGTAGTTTTCACACTCCCAGCAGGGATGTAACTCTTTCCATATCTTTTGAATTTAAGATATTTCCATAACCATAGTCCGAAAGACTCCCCCTAAATTAGTGCAACCCTCAAATCAAAAATATTATTGCAATTTCAAAAATAGAGAAAGAGTTATTCATCTCACACCTAATAATCAAATAAACAATTGCAACGTTCAAAGTTCGAAACATGAGGTGTTGAATTTAATTCAAAATACTAAACAGAATTTCAACGATTTGATCGTTCAAAAATTATGACAATAGAGAATAACAATGACAGTGATCAATCAAAACATAATATGAAACAATTAAAGTCATATGATAGAGCTAACAAAAACCAATTTATCTCCCAAAAACAGCGACAACATTCATGAAATTCAATCATCTCTCAAGAATAATCAGGAAAAACCAAACAAAAATATGCACAGAAACAAAATGCAACATGCACATGATCTATGCCCCAATAGAATGTATCTAGTTTGAAGGATTCATACCAATAGCCTTTCTTAAATGTAGAAAACGTTTTTGATCCAAAGGCTTAGTTAAAATATCCGCAAGTTGATTTTCAGTTGAAACATATTCAAGTTGAAGAATAGTTGATTCAACCAATTCTCTTAAAAGGTGATATCTTAGTTCAATATGCTTTGTTCGTGAATGTAAAACATGGTTTTTTGAAATATTTATGGCACTCGTGTTGTCGCATAGAATTGTAAAAGTGGTGGAGGAGATCCGATAATCACTCAATAAGCTTTTCATCCATAGTAATTGTGTAGAGCAACTACCGGCCGCAATGTATTCCGCCTCAGCAGTGGAGAGTGCAATACAATTTTGTTTTTTACTATGCCACGCAACAAGACAATGTCCAAGGTAAAAACAAGCTCCACTAGTGCTTTTCCGATCATCTGCAGAACCAGCCCAGTCAGCATCCGAGTATCCGATTAAGTCCAAAGATGTCCCTATAGGATACCATAGACCATAAGCGGTTGTACATTTAACATATCGTATGATTCTCTTAACCGCTTTCAAATGAACTTCTTTTGGATTAGCTTGATAGCGAGCACAAATTCCCACACTAAAAGCAATATCCGGTCTACTCGCGGTCAAATACAGTAAACTGCCGATTATGCTCCTGTACTGTTTCTCATCCACACTTTGTCCTTCAACATTCACTCCAAGTCCTTTATTACTTGTTCCCATCGGTGTATCAAAGTTCTTTGCTCCATCCAAACCAAATTTTTTAACCAATTCCTTTGCATACTTGGTTTGAGACAAATGAATTCCTTCATTTGATTGTTTAACTTGAAGACTAAGGAAATATGAGAGCTCACCCATCATAGACATCTCGAACTCACTAGTCATCAACTTAGCAAATTCAGTGGCAACTGTATCTTTAGTTGCCCCGAAGACAATGTCATCCACATAGATTTGTGCGACAACAAAATCATTTTTATTGTGTTTTACAAAAAAAGTTCTATCCGCTTCCCCTCAGTTGTATCTCTTTTCTAAAAGATATTTTGTTAATCGTTCATACCATGCTCGCGATGCTTGTTCGAGTCCATAAAGTGCTTTCTTAAGACGAAAAATATGATTTGGAAATTTAGAATCTACAAAACCTTTTGGTTGTTCCACATAAACTTCCTCTTTTAGAAAACCATTCAGAAATGCACTTTTTACATCCATTTGATAAAGAGTAATTTTCAAATGACAAGCTATCGCGAACAAAATACGAATAGATTCGAGACGGGCAACCGGGGCGAAGGTTTCATCAAAATCAATCCCTTCAATTTGTGAATAACCTTGAGCAACAAGTCTAGCTTTGTTTCGAACAATTGTACCATCCTTATTTTTCTTATTTTTAAAAATCTATTTAGTACCAATAACATTTTGTTGCTCAGGGCGTGGCACTAATTCCCATACATCATTGCGGATGAATTGCCCAAGTTTTTCTTGCATGACATTTATCCAATATTCACCCAGAAGAGCTTCGTCAATATTCTTTGGCTCAATTAGAGAAACATAATATGCAAATTCACATTGAAGTTGACTTCTAGTTCGCACACCAACACTTGGATCTCCAATAACATTCGATAACGGATGATCTCTTGACTCTAACAGGAGTGCAGTCTCAGATGATGTATTAGGTATTTCAGATGAGATACTTTGAGGCTCAGATGACTCATTTGATGCAATATTTTCAGAAGATGCAATGGAATTATCAAAAGCAGAAACATCATCATTCACAGGCAATACAAATGGAGAGTCATTATCATCATCATTCACCAAAGAATTAGAAGAACCATTCACAGAAGAACTTGCAGACGAAACTTCATCTACTTTTATATTGATAGATTCTATCACCGTCTTAGATCGTAAATTGTACGCACGATAAGCACAACTTGTAGTAGAATAACCAAGAAAGATCCCCTCGTCACTTCGAGAGTCAAATTTTTCAAGATTTTCACGATCCTGAAGGATAAAACATTTACTCCCTAAGACACGAAAGTATTTAATATTAGGTTTCCTACCAAGCCAAAGTTCATACGGAGTATTCAAGGTACCCGGACGCACATAAATCCGATTGATAACATAGACGGTCGTGTTAACTGTTTCGGCCCAAAAATGTAAAGCAATTTTCTTACTATGAAGCATAACACGTGCCATTTCTTGTACAACCCGATTTTTGTGTTCTACACTCCATTTTGTTCGGGTGTATAAGGAGCCGAGAATTCATGTTTTATACCATTTGAAACACAAAAATCAACAAATTTTGAATTTATGAATTCTCCCCCTTGATCACTTCGAATACGTACAATTTTATTGTTACGCTCATTCATAAGACGAAGACAAATTTCAAAAAAAGAATTGAAAGTATCAGTTTTTTCATGTAAGAAGGCACTCCATACAAATCAAGTAAAATCATCAACAATAAGCAGGATATAACGTTTTCCACGCAAACTTTGAATCCTAGATGGTCCCATCAAATCCATGTGAAGTAACTCTAACAGTTTAGATGTCCCTAAGTGATTCAAATTCTTATGTACGGATCTAGTTTGTTTCCCCAATTGACAACCCCCACACACAGTGTTCTCTTTGAAGTCTATTTTAGGTACACCTCTAACAACCTCCTTCTTGGTTATCTTAGATAGTTCCTTAAAGTTCATGTGACCTAGTCGTTCATGCCATAAAGTTTCGGTCTCTAATGTCGCCAGGTTACAATGCTCAGTTGAAGAACTAGGAACTACATAACAGTTATTCTCAGATCTTACACCTTTTAAGAAAATAGAATCATCACGAGTCACATTGCATTCTTTGTCAGAAAATTTCACAGATTACCCATCATCACACAATTAGCTTATGCTTACGAGATTTGACTTAAGCCCCTCAACATAAAAGACATCATTCAATGTAGGGCCATCTGAGATAGTGACAGTTCCTTTTCCAATAATTTTTGATGACCGACCATCTCCAAAAACAACAAGTCCACCAGAGATTTTATTTAAAGAAGTAAATCAATTTTTATCACCGGTCATATGACGTGAACAACCACTATCCAGATACCAAGAAGAGTTGTCGTGAGCATGAAGCGAAGTGTGAATCACAAGACAAGGAAAAAGTTCACCTTTGCGCACCCAAACCTTACGTGTTTTGGGTTGCGTTGGCCAACTTGATTGAGAAACATTTTGCTTGTTGACGATTTGAGCAATTTTCTTCTTAGGATCATCTTCTTCCGTTTCCAAGTTTGCTTTGCATTTGTCTTTGGATCTTCCTTCTTTGGTTTCCATGTTTGTTTGTTCTTAGGATCATCCTTCTTTGGAGTCCAAGTTGACTTTCCTTTTGATTTAGGATCATTCTTCATGGGCATTAATGATGTTCTTTGATTCAAGGGTGTTGTAAAGCTCTTACCCTTTTGTTTGCAAAATTTCTTTATATGTCCTAAAACACCACAAAGATGACAAGTTTTGTTAGCCAAAGTGTTTTTAGGAGGGACGAACTTACCATAAAGCTTAGGAGCTGCTTTTGTCGAATGTTCGTCATCTTTCTTCATTGCTTGATCAATATACGTCCGTTCGTATCCAAGTCCAAGTTTATTTGTTTGACCAAGTCCAAGCATCTTATCAAGTTTGCTAGAGCCAGACGAGAATTGGTTCAAATTCGATTTAAGTTGAATAATCGTCTTGGTGAATTGATGATTTATGGTGATTAAGATTTAGAATACCATAAGCAATGACGGTTCACCTTCTAATCAAACATCTACTTGATTCTTAATGAAGATATCGAGTTAAATCGAAGAATCAAGTCGAGCGTTGATTATATGAAACTTGTTATAAGAATAGAATCATAAGAATGTGAAAACAAGTTTCTAGGATTTTAAATCAGTAGAAATTCAAAGCCTTAACCCATATGACAACTCCTATGGCTTATTTATAGGTTTAGAAGACTTAGAAGTAGACTAGGATTGCAAAAAATCTGTTTTAAAAACTGGTGTCGTCCTCAGAAACCGGTCCTCTCGAGGAGACCGGTCTTTGGGAGACCGGTCCCTCGAGTGAGAGACCGGTCCCTCGCTGCGTGACAGAAAACACAACGTTCGGGAGCCGGTCTCTCATGCTGGAGACCGGTCGCTCGCTGCGTGACAGAAAATCCCATGTTCGGGAACTGGTCTCCCTTTCCAGAGACCGGTTGCCTCAACATCCCATGCAGTGAGGACCCTCGGGGACCGATCTCTCAACTTTGTGACCGGTCCCAAAACACTGAAAAGTTCAGATTATATGTTTTAAAGCAATCTAAGTCTTCTGAGCTTATTGTAATTAAATAAATTCACCACAAATGATCTATTCTATATACCTGAGGTGTCGAGCTTCTCCAAATGAGTCTTTGCTCTTCAAATTGAATCTTGTCTTCAAACTATCGCGATCAACTCTTCAAGACTCCATTCGACTTTACGAAATCCGCCAACCTAGAAAATCCTTAACAAATACCACCCTAGCCTCCTCCAAAGTCCAGGACATATGCCCTCAGCATGTCCTCCAGAGTCTGAATGGTCCGCTCTGACTGACCATCCGTCTGTGACGCCGTGCTAAACTGCAACTGAGTACCCAAGGCAGTCTGAAGACTCCTCCAAAAGTGCTAGACGAACCTCGCGTCTCGATCTGATACTATCGTAGTGGGTACGCCATGCAACCTCACTATCTCATCAAGATATAGCTGAGTGAGCCTCTCCCTGGACTAGGTGGTCTGAACTGGTAGGAAGTGAGCAAACTTATTCAGTCTATCCACTATTACCCAAATAGCATCGAAACCACCCTGGGCTCTAGGCAACCCTACGACAAAGTCCATTGTGATCTGCTCCCATTTCCACTCGGGCACTGGCAGACTCTGAAGCTTGCCAGCAGGTACCTGATGCTCGGCCTTTACCTGTTGGCAAGTGAGACACTGAGCCATAAATCTGTCAATGTCCCTCTTCATTCCATTCCACAAAAACTGGGCCTTTAAGTCCTTATATATCTTGGTTCCACCGTGGTGAACCGTATAAAGTGAACAGTGAGCCTTTCTCAAAATGTCCTCTTGGATCTCTGAATCCATAGGTACACACAGTCGATCCCTGTACCGCAGTACTCCCGAACTGTCCACAACAAAGCCCTCAATCTGTCCCCCTCTCAAGCTGCTCTCGAATCCTCGACAAGTGCGGGTCTTCACTCTGTTTTTCTCGGATCTTATCCAACAGAGTGGGCTGCAAGACCATAGACATCAGTCTCGCAGTAGATCCAGGGGACACTATCTCGAGCCTCAGCCGCTGCAGCACCTCGAGTAACGGCCTCTGCTGAGTGATCAACATGCTTAAACTCTGCACTGTCTTCTTGCTCAACGCATCTGCCACCACATTTGCCTTGCCGGGATGATACTGAATACTATTGTCATAGTCCTTCAGTAACTACAACCACCGGCGTTGCCTCAGATTCAACTCCCTCTAGGTGAACAAATACTTGAGACTTTTATGATCAGTGAAAACCTTGTAGTACGCCATACAAGTAATGCCGCCACAACTTTAAAGCAAAGACTACCGCGACAAGCTCTAAGTCATGCGTAGGGTAATTCTTCTAGTAATCTTTTAACTGCCGTGAAGCATAAGCAATTACCCTACCATGCTGCATCAACACACAGCCCAGCCCGCTGTGTAATGCATCACTGTAGATCACAAATCCTTCCCCCATCGCAGGAAGGGCAAGGATATGAGCTGACGTCAACCTCTGTCTCAACTCATCAAAACTCCTCTGACAGTCCTCACTCCAAATGAACTTAATTTCTTTACGAGTCAGTCGAGTGAGTGGTATGGAAAGCTTCGCAAAGCCTTCCACAAACCGACGGTAATAACCAGCAAGTCCAAGGAAACACCTCACCTCTGTCACCGTCGTCGGTCTGGGCCAATCCCGAATAGCATCGATTTCCTTCAGGTCCACTGCTACTCCCTCTGCAGAAATCACGTGGCCCAAGAAAGCAACCTCCCGCAACTAGAACTCACACTTCTTCAACTTGACATACAACTTCTTCTCTCGCAGAAGTTGTAGCACAGTCCTCAAGTGCTCCTCATGCTCGGCATCGCTCCGGGAGTATATCAAAATATTGTCGATGAAGACTACCACAAATCTATCCAAGAACGGCTTGAACACCCTGTTCATCAAATCCATGAATGCGGCAGGGGCATTCGTCAATCCAAACGGCATCACCGTAAACTCATAATGCCCGTACCGAGTCCGAAAAGCCGTCTTGGGAACATCCTCGGCCCTCANTTCTTGTATCCAACCAATCATTTGGATCTCAACTTGTTAGATCCACACACCGTAGATTGGATCACAATCATTTGGATCCAACTTGATCATTTGGACCTTCACCTATAGATCCGTTTCTACTATTCTTGGATCGTTCACATAGATCCAATTCACTACACCTGTATCTTGGATCTCACAACCTTGGATCCAACTACTCATATCACCATATCGGTGATCTAACTCGATCCAGCTGTCATATCCCAACCGATACTTGGGAGCTGGACACCATTCACCTAAGGCCTTAGGGTCCTGAATACTACAGGGACCATGTCCGATCCCGCAAGCACGCTGCTAAAGCGGCGGCTCGAACCATGGCACCCATCTAACCCCCGCTAGTGTACCTCTAGTGGCGGGCCCCGAACTTGGTAACACGACCGCAAACACGCTGCTAAAGCGGCGGTCTCACCAATTCGGTAAACTCCTAGTCTGGCGGTCTCATCTGACTTAGGTACGACCCATTCATGCTACGCCCACGGAGGTCCACTGACTCAGACTGTACTAGCAACAACCCACACCACGCTGGGCAAGCGGCGGTCTGCCATACAGTACAGAGCTCGAGTGCGACCCATACACGTTGCGCTAGCGGTGGCTACCAGTTCAGAACACTGAGCTCGGCATAAGTCGCACACGCTGCTAAAGCGGCGATCCTCCGACTCAGTCTCTCTCACGCCATCCGACAACTCGTCGGTCACGCGCCTGATAGGCGTCTACTAACTGAGCTTCGGCTCAGCCCACCAATCGATACTATCCCATCTCCTTGGGAATACTCGGTCTCTATCTCCGAACTCGATTCCATTATCTTTGGAATCTTCGATCACCAACCACAACACTAGGATTCCATTATCTTTGGAATCTCATTTCAATACTCGATTTCATCGGTTCATCTTTGTTCGTTAGATTATCATTAGATGATCCTTTTCGTATTTTCTATGTATAGCGTATAGCACTCCGTATTGTACATAAAGTTAACTTATATATATCGATAGCATATAACAACTTGCTTGTACAACGTCCCGGATGCGTCTGGATAGCCAGCTCGAAAAGGGAACCCACCGGCATGGGTGACCCTTGGTACCTCAACCAAGAGTGGGGTGCAACAAAACCCCAAAAGTCCAACAAGCACACGCCGCGCCGCCGCGCTCCGCTCCCGCATCGAGTCATCTATCGCGGGGTGGTGTCTCTGGCTCCATCATCATGGAACTCTGTCAGATCGAATCCCCAGATCTTCTGTTCTTTTCTTTTACATAGTTTGAGACCACATTATCATTCTAACATTAAACCTTCATTTTTACATTTGACTTTGACACTACATATTGCACTAACACTTTACTTAAGAACATTATCGTTCATCAAATACATAAACTATGAAGGAATACGTTAGAACTAACTATAAGCAAGGACCAACCTTGTATAGATATAACAAACCTAACGCTGCGGAACCTGCATGACCCCTCTGAGACAGGCGCATGTTTCCTTAGGGGCCAGGCAAGCCGCCAGACAACAGCCGCGGCGCCGGGCCAGGTTTATCCGCCAACCAGCGCCCCGCACTGTTAACACTAGGTTAGATGCCACTCGATCTACCTGACAACTTAGTTGTCCAGTCATCTCTACTCATCCTAGAGTTATCATCTGGTTTATATACATATACCATGCATCATGCTTTCTACTTAGCAATTACTCTTTGCATCATTACTAACATGCATCCCTTACTTAGCATCCTCATCATGCATTATTATTAATATGCATTTACTTCATATCATGCATTACTTAGCATTACATTATTATCATGCATTATTAGCATTATGTAACTTGCTCACCATGCATTTCTACTAAGCATTTTCATCTATGCATTATCATTATCATGCATTACTTTACATTAGCTAGCATTATCTAATGCCATAATCATTATGCTCCACTATGCATTGTTATTAATATGCATTTGCTCTAAGCATTACCATTTATCATGCTTTCTACTTAGCATCTACTTTATGCATCTTTATTAACATGCATCCTTGCTCTTGTCTACATGCACATGCATCAACATGAGATTACATTGCTAAGACATAAAGGGCGACCTAGTCGCTTCGGTAAGCACAGCCCACCTTTAACTCGCGTTCCGATTGCTCGTCGACACTTGCAATCGGCCTCCCGCGGCACTCGGCACCCGGCACGGCCCGATACTGCAACTGCGCCTCAACCGTTCTCCGCTTCGCACCCCCGAAAATTATAGGTCTTCGGTTATGTGCCACGATGCCTCAAATCCATTTCCATGATTTTACAACGTCGCCTCGGCCCTTTCGGCGAACCCGAAGCCTAAACGTCCGTTTCTTTAATAACTTTATAACGGCTCGTCGGATTACCGAACCGTCTTCGCCAACGCGTTTCGTTACCTAGCAATTAGGTTTACGAAAGGTCAAATGAGATCAAACCCTTATACTTTACAAAACCCCAATTTGGAGCTCTAATATGCTACTATTGCAAGAATAGCCATATTAGCCTTTAATTCAAGCAAATAGCTTCTACTTAGCATCTAGGGAGTCCTCTAAATCCATTTCTAGGATATATATATTATTCCCTAGCAATCCACCATTAGAGGTTCATGAAGCTTACCTCAAACACAAGCTTCCACTTAGACCAAGGAAGGAGAAGATAAAGATGAAGCTTCAACTCCAAGCTACTTCAATTTTCTTCAAGCTTGCCTCAATTTTCTTCTCCAATTCTCTCTTTGGTAGAGAGATCTCTCTCTTTGGTTGTGTGCACGAGGGAAAGAGAGAAAAGGCTAAATCCTTCATATATATATATACATATAGGAAACTTGGCCTCTAAGTTATCCAAAAACACTATTCACTCCAGGCAGTTCCAAATCTGATATCTTTCGCCGGAGCCCTCTGAATATCCGTTTGAGCTCAAATTTGACAGTCATGTTCGGTTTAATATACTGAACAAGAATATATTTTAAGTTTTCAGTTTTGACTCCGTTTGGTCACTGAAAACTGTGCCGAACTGCAATCTTTATCAGATAGCTTTCGGATTTTATTTCTCACTCTACGGGTGTCAGAAAAATATGAAACCTTAAATCTAGCATCATAAAAATATTTCTGACATCCCCGCCAATTTTCATAATTTTCTGAGACTGTGCATTTTTTGCTAATTATCTGTCCCATTTCCAACAGAAAATTCTAAATCTTCTGTTTTCGCTCCGATTTCAGCACAGGTCATTCCCAACCTATATTTCACTTCTCTAAATCCAATAAAAATAGTATCTCATACTATTTTTATTTATTTTCACTTTTATATTTAAAATCCGGTATGTTACATTCCGCCGCAACCTCACCGGAGCCATTTAAATGTACACCGTAACTTCATAGTTTTAGCAGTCCGGTACCTTACAGTGCCTGTGACAATGACCCTAACTTTAGACCATGCAACAATGCAAATACTCGGCTAACGAAAGAATGCGAGGCACCAATATCAAAAAGAGTACGAGTACGAATGCCGGAAATCAAAATGATACCTGCCACCACTCGGTCGGCTGCTGAAGAATCCTCCACCTGAGCTGCGTAAACTCTGCCACTCGGAGCCTGCTGTTGCCGCTCAGTCTGACGCGGCACAGACGATATGTCCTCCTGGCGGAAACTCGGTGCTGCTCTAAAAGACTACTGGGATGCTGGCTGCGCTGATGTCATGGATGGTGCTGGTGATGCTGCACGAGGACAAGCTGACCTCATATGCCCGGGCTGACCGCAAGTGTAGCAACGGCCCTCTCTCTGCTCGCACTGTCGGGGCCAGTGTGGTCCCCCGCAGATCACACACTGCGGTGTCCTCGGTGTCTGTCCCTGCTGACGGGATCCCCTGGAACGCTGACGCCTCGAAGACCCACGACCCTGAGAGCGTGATCGTGGAGGCCTCGGCGGACACCTGCTACTCGACTGTCCAGCATCATCTGAAAAGGGGCGCTTCCTATCCTGATTCTGCCCCACAGCCTGAGTCCTCTTCCGAATGGAGGCATCACCCCTCTCTACCCAAAGAGCCTGCTCCATCGACGCGTCCAAGGTCCTCAACCTCTGCGCCTGCACCAATCGAAAGATCTCGGGTCTCAATCCTTGCTTGAACAGATAAACTCAATGCGCCTCGTCTCGAGCCACAAACGGAACACAGTTCAGGAGTCGAGTAAACTCTCGGGATTTCGTAAAGTCGAATGGAGTCTTGAAGAGTTGAGCGCGGAAGTTTGTGAAGAGCAAAGACTCATTTGAAAAGCTCGGCACCTCAGGTATGAAGAATAGATCATTTGTGGTGAATTTATTTAATTACAATAAGTTCGGAAGACTTAGATTGCTTTAAAACATATAATCTGAACTTTTCAGTGTTCTGGGACCGGTCACAGAGTTGAGAGACCGGTCCCCGAGGGTCCTCACTGCGTGGGATGTTGAGGCAACCGATCTCTGGAAAGGGAGACCGGTTCTCGAACATGGGATTTTCTGTCACGCAGCGATCGACCGGTCTCCGGCATGAGAGACCGGCTCCCGAACGTTGTGTTTTCTGTCACGCAGCGAGGGACCGGTCTCTCACTCGAGGGACCGGTCTCCTAAAGACCGGTCTCCTCGAGAGGACCGGTCTCTGAGGACGACACCAATTTTTAAAATAGATTTTTTGCAATGCTAGTCTACTTCTAAGTCTTCTAAACCTATAAGTAAGCCATGGGGGTCATCATATGGGTTAAGGCTTTGAATTTCTACTGTTCTAAAACCCTAGAAACTTGTTTTCACATTTTTATGATTTTATTCATATAACAAGTTTCATATAATCAACGATCAACTTGATTCTTCGATTTTAACTCGAGATATTCTTCGAGTATCAAGTAGATGTTTGATTAGAAGGTGAACCCTCATTGCTTATGGTATTCTAAGTCTTAATCACCACAAATCATCAATTCTACAAACTCTAGAAGGAGGTTCGGCGCGTGGACTAGCGTGAAGCCGAGGATTCGGTGGACGCTTCGAGGAGTTGAGCCGTTGACGCGGCAAGAAGTTGCGGCGAGGTCGATTGGAGGATTCCTATCGATCGAGGACCGGCGAAGACCATCAACAACGGGAATTCGGTAAATTGAGTCATGTATTTTGGTTAAAATCACTTGTACTCAAGTTTTCTTAGTGAATTTTCTTCGCGTGATCGGTCACGTGGGTTTTTCACTCCGGATTGGAGTTTTCCCACGTTAAAATCTCGGTGTGCTGTTTTTTATTTTCCGCTATCTCTTTTATTTGCATCGAGAGTTTTTGTTTTTGCCGTTTTACACCTATTCACCCCCCTCTAGGTGTTATTTACCTTTTAGATCCTCGAGATCCATATCTTACAAGTGGTATTAGAGCGGGTATAGGTTGTAAATCATGGCCGAGGGCGGTAACATCAATCGACCCCCTCTCTTCGATGGCACTAATTATGCTTATTGGAAAGTCCGTATGAGGGCGTTTCTTATTGCCATCG
Organism: Ananas comosus; assembly: GCF_001540865.1. Taxonomy (NCBI): domain Eukaryota; kingdom Viridiplantae; phylum Streptophyta; class Magnoliopsida; order Poales; family Bromeliaceae; genus Ananas; species Ananas comosus. The sequence goes on from NC_033637.1 coordinate 9,212,398, forward strand.
ATGAGCGGGTATGGCAAGCCATTGAATTCGGGTGGAAACATCCCGCCGACGTTGTCGAAAATGTTACCGGTCCGAAACCTAGAAATAAGTGGACGAAAGAGGAAAACGAACTATCTTCGTTCAACGGAAAGGGTATCAATTCTTTATTTAATGCTTTAAATCAAACTGAATTTTTTCGTGTCTCGGCGTGTGAAACTACCAGAGAAATTTGGGAGACTTTACAAGTTACACATGAGGGTACAAGCTTGGTAAAGATTCAAAAATTACAAATGCTTACAAGTAGATTTGACTCTATTCGTATGAAAGAACATGAATCTTTTACCGAGTATTATACTCGTTTGCAAGACATTATAAACACGTGTGCTAACTTAGGCGAGAAGATTCCGGACTCTAAAATTGTGAGAAAAATTTTGAGAACCCTTCACAAACGATTTCGTCCAAAGGTTGCGGCTATTGAAACGGTAAAATATCCGAATGAACTTAAGGTAGAAGAATTAGTAGGTGCACTTCAAACGTATGAGATGACTTTTCCTTCTAATTTGTTTTCTTCCAAGTCTTCTTCTAAAGCTTCAGGGATGGCTCTAAAATCAACAAAAGGAGATGACTCTACAACTTCATCGGACTCGGAGTCGGAGCAAACCTTGGAGGAGTTTGTAAAGCAACTAGCGCTTCTAACGAAGAAGTTCCGTCGGAACTTTAGAAAGAAGTTTCCTCCTAAGTCCACTTCCTCCAAGTCAAGCAAATCTAAAGGGAGTTCTTCTTCATCTTCCTATTCTAAGAATAAAAAGTCCGAAAGCTCTTCTAAAGATTTTTCAAAAGAGAAGAAAACTAATCAAGGTCAAATCCAATGCTATAATTGTAGAGGATTTGGTCATATTGTATCGGATTGCTCTAATATAAAATCCTTGAAAAAGAAAGCAATGCAAGCCATCACTTGGGATGACTCGTCTTCGAGTGAGTCATCTTCAAGTGATGAGGATGTTAACGCTACGGCACTTATTGCACATGACTCTTTTATGTGTTTAGCATCTACAGATTCTATCACTATGTCATCTATGCATGAAAAATCTACGTCAGAGAACTCATCGGATGAAAGATCGGATGAAGATGATATGGTTGCCGCATATCATCAATTGGTTGTCGAGTCAAAGAAGATGGCAAAGCACAATAAAAAATTGCGGCGAAGATTGCTCGAATTGGAAGAAGAGAACACGAAACTAGAATCGCTAACCAAGAGTCTCGAGCATGAAAAAGATGGTTTGACTAAGTCTTATGACTCTTTATTTGAGAAATGCACATTGCTTGAAAAGGAAAAGGAATCTTATGTCGAAAATATCAATTTCCTTACCAAGCAATACACGGAAGCTAGAGAAGCAAATATGGAATTCACCAAGACTATTATCCAACTCAAATCGGATTTAAATCAATTTTCGTCTAGCTCTAGCAAACTTGACAGGATGCTCGGACTTGGTCAAACAAATAAATTTGGACTTGGATATGAACGGGCGTATGTTGATAAAGCAATGAAGAAAGATGACGAACATTCGACAAAAGCGCTTCCTAAGCTTTATGGTAAGTTTGTCCCTCCTAAAAACACATTGGCTAACAAAATTTGTCATCTTTGTGGTATTTTAGGACATGTGAAAAGGTTTTGCAAACAAAAGATGTCAAAGGGTAAAAGCTCCACTACACCCTTGGATCGGAAGGCACAATGGAAACCAAAGAAGGATGATCCTAAGAACAAACTAACATAGAAACCACAGAAGGAAGATCCAAAGACAAATGCAAAGCAAACTTAGAAACGGAAGAAGGATGATCCTAAGAAGAAAATTGCTCAAATCGTCGACAAGCAACATGTTTCTCAATCAAGTCGGCCAACGCAACCCAAAACACGTAAGGTTTGGGTGCGCAAAGGTGAACTCTTTCCTTGCCTTGTGATTTACACTTTGTTTCATGCTTACGACAACTCTTCTTGGTATCTGGATAGTGGTTGTTCATGTCATATGACCAGTGATAAAAATTGGTTTACTTCTTTAAATAAAATCTCCGGTGGACTTGTTGTTTTTGGAGATGGTCGGTCATCAAAAATTATTGGAAAAAAGAACTGTCATTATCTCAGATGGCCCTACATTGAATGATGTTTTTTATGTTGAGAGGCTTAAATCAAATCTCGTAAGCATAAGCCAATTGTGTGATGATGGGTATTCTGTGAAATTTTCTAATAAAGAATGCAATGTGACTCGTGATGATTCTATTTTCTTAAAAGGCGTAAGATCTGAGAATAACTGTTATGTAGTTCCTAGTTCTTCAACTGAACATTGTAACCTAGCGACATTAGAGACCGAAACTTTATGGCATGAACGACTAGGTCACATGAATTTTAAGGAACTATCTAAGATAACTAAGAAGGAGGTTGTTAGAGGTGTACCTAAGATAGACTTCAAAGAGAACACTGTGTGTGGGGGTTGTCAACTGGGAAAACAAACTAGATCCGCACATAAGAATTTGAAATACTTAGGGACATCTAAACCGTTAGAATTACTTCACATGGACTTGATGGGACCATCTAGGATTCAAAGTTTGGGTGGAAAACGTTATATCTTGCTTATTGTTAATGATTTTACTCGATTTGTATGGAGTGCTTTCTTACGTGAAAAAGCTGATACTTTTGATTCTTTTTCTGAGATTTGTCTTTGTCTTATGAATGAGCGTAACGATAAAATTGTATGTATTCAAAGTGATCAAGGGGGAGAATTTATAAATTCAAAATTTGTTAATTTTTGTATTTCAAATGGCATAAAACTTGAATTCTCGGCTCCTTATACACCCCAATAAAACGGAGTGGTTGAACGCAAAAATCGGGTTGTACAAGAGATGGCACGTGTTATGCTTCATAGTAAGAAAATTGCTTTACATTTTTGGGCCGAAGCGGTTAACATGGCTGTCTATGTTATCAATCGGATTTATGTGCGTTCGAGTACTTTGAATACTCCGTATGAACTTTGGCTTGGTAGGAAACCTAATATTAAATACTTTCGTGTCTTCGGGAGTAAGTATTTTATCCTTCGGGATCGTCAAAATCTTGAAAAATTTGACTCCCGAAGTGACGAGGGGATCTTCCTCGGTTATTCTACTACAAGTCGTGCTTATCGTGCGTACAATTTACGAACTAAGACGGTGATAGAATCTATCAATATAAAAGTTGATGTAGCTTCTTCTGTAAGTTCTTCTGTGAATGGTTCTTCTAATTCTTTGATGAATGATGATGATAATAATTCTCCATTTGTGTTGCCTGTGAATGATGATGTTTCTGCATTTGATAATCCCATTGCATCTTCTGAAAATATTGTATTAAATGATTCATTTGAGCCTCAAAGCATCTCATGTGAAATATCTAGTACATCATCGAGACTGCACCCCTGATAGAGTCAAGAGATCACCCTTTATCGATTGTTATTGGAGATCCAAGTGTTGGTGTGCGAACTAGAAGTCAACTTCAATGTGAATTTGCATGTTATGTTTCTCTAATTGAGCCAAAGAATATTGACGAAGCTCTTCTTGATGAATATTGGATAAATGTCATGCAAGAAGAACTTGGTCAATTCACCCGCAATGATGTATGAGAATTAGTGCCACGCCCTGAGCAACAAAATATTATTGGTACTAAATGAATTTTTTAAAATAAGAAAAATGAGGATGGTACAATTGTTCGAAATAAAGCTAGACTTGTTGCTAAGGGTTATTCACAAATTGAAGGGATTGATTTTGATGAAACCTTCGCCCCGGTTGCCCGTCTCGAATCTATTCGTATTTTGTTCGCGATAGCTTGTCATTTTAAAATTACTCTTTATCAAATGGATGTTAAAAGTGCATTTGAATGGTTTTCTAAAAGAGGAAGTTTATGTGGAACAACCAAAAGGTTTTGTAGAATTTAAATTTTCAAACCATGTTTTTCGTCTTAAGAAAGCACTTTATGGACTCAAACAAGCACCGCGAGCATGGTATGAACGATTAACAAAATATCTTTTAGAAAAGGGATACAACCGAGGGGGAGCGGATATAACTCTTTTTGTAAAACACACTAAAAATGATTTTGTTGTGGCACAAATTTATGTGGATGACATTGTCTTTGGCGCAACTAAATGTAGCGCATTGGACCTTTGCAAATTGCGAGGTTCGAGTGATTAGATGTGTTCTGAGTTTTTCCAGACTTTCTTGTGGGTCGTAGACAGTGTTCCGACCTATGGTTCGAATCCCGAGAAGTGAGGTTTAAAGCTTAGCACCAAAACCCGAAAAGTCGGATTTTTGGTCAGCTCTCGGGTAGCCTTTAGCAGGTGGTGTACCGGTACAGTGTTTATGGCTGTACCGGTACAGTGTTGATAGTTGTACCGGTACGGGATCGGGTACCAGTACACAAACCGCTTCCCAGCCAACCCGAGGCTCGGGTTTGGCGTTTTTGTGGGAGGTGTACCGGTACGCGGGCCCGTGTATTGGTACGCAGTGACAGATTCTGAATGGTCGAAACTGCATTGGTGTTTTTGTAATGTGGCTTCTCTATAACAGCACCCACGACCCTTAGAGCAATCCCTGAGCTGGGAACACAGGAGAAGAAGGTAGGGCACCTCTCTCCTTCATCTCTTTGGATTTGATTCCCCTTTTGCTTGGATTTTAGAGGATTAATTCCTCTTTTTGCCTTTTGGGGCCTTTTCCACTATTGTTGAAGCTTGGAGCTTGGTTTTGATGCATTGTTGAGGGGAGATCTTTGGACTTAGAGAGTTTAGAGCTTGGATTGAAGCTTCTAAGAGGTAATCTACTTGTTCTCTCCCTCTAGAATTGAGTTTTATTGTTGGTTCTGAGATGAAACCCTAGAATGGAGACTTAGGGTTTGATTTGGGCATTTTTGATCTAGGGCTTTTGGAGCTTGATAACTTGGATTAGAACCTTCCCCTAGGTTGGATTGGAAGGGATTTAGCTCTCTTTTGGAGCTTGGAAAAGATTTTCTACTCCACAGGTGAGATTTTAGCCCTTTTGTCTTGATAGTTAATGTTTGATCTTATAGTTGTTCGTAACGCTCGTGTATCTCTTTGCTCCTTACTTTTAGAGTACTTAGAGACTCATAGACAACTCCGTTCGGCGAATCGAAGGATCCCGAGACGGTTCGGTGTGTTTGACCTAGTCACACAATGAGAAAATCTCATTTATGATGATTTGAATATCGTTAAATGAAAAAGCATGCATAATCATGTTAGATATATTTATTATAAATTTTAGAATGCTTAACATGTCTATGTAATGTATAAAAAATTTTCGGACCTCTATATGGTAGAGAGCTTGCATGTGAGACTTAGCATTCTAATTGAGATTTGAAACTATAATTCCTATCATGAAAATGAATATTACTTTCATACATTTAACCTTTATACCCAATTGTGACATTAGGGACTTTGGAAGCCTAGAGAGGCTTGGGGACTTAGACTATTTGAGAATTTGGGCCAATGTCATAAAGAGGCCTTGGGCCTGGGCTATATTGAATATTGGTATTAATGTCTTAATTAGAACATAGAATATGAATTGGGCTTGATTAGTTGTAATGCTTAAGTGTCATAAAGAGGCACTAGGCCGTGGGTGTTGGGTTATCACATTGTGACATAGAGCTAGACCGTTCGGTTACTAGTAGCTCTTGCCATGTTTGAGACATGAGGGTTGGATACTTGAGCCTTTGACTACGCTTGCTTGCCATTTGTGCTCATTCGTACCTTCTTGTGAGGGTCGCTCCCTACAAACCGGCACTTCGGAGTTAGCCTACGCGACCTATGTTCGCTCGTGCGGTATTGAGAAGCCTACGGGGTCGAGTGGGACAGACACATTCCAAGAGCAGGAATGTTGGGCTACCACAGGCACTTAGGCAGCACAAGCTGGACTACCTTGGGTAGGTCCTTAATTGGAAATGGAAATCGACACGGCGTTGAGTGAGTTTTAATCACTACTAGATAGAGAGTAGTGGTAGGATTACTTGGACTCGCTTCTAGCATAGTGTTGGACACTTGAGTATACATACGTACATGTAGCATGCTAGGAGATATTGCTTATTGCATTCATGTAAACATTGTTTACCATAGTAGAGCATGATCTTCATAATTTCATAAAGCAAATCATGATTGTTACTTGTGGTCATGTAGGGACATACTTGTTCATAATGAAATAAATGTGCATCTTAATTGACACAATATAGTATCTTAGCATTTTAATTATGCTTTCATAAATGCAATTTATTCATTATTATTGCTCTCTTTTTAGACTTACCCTCTCTTTGGGGCCTAGTGGTGCATTGAGCTGAGGTCAATAATTGCCCACTGGGAGCTATAAATTATAGTTCTCACGCTCTTTGTTTTATGTTTCTTTCAGAGCCTTCCACGTCGGGAGAGGCTAGGGACCGTGGGAAGGCGTTGCTTCGAACTAGCTCTTCAGCGAGTGACGAGTTGATAGGTGGTCTACCTCTCGATGTATTTATTTTGGAGAGGTTGTGAGCTGTACCAGTGTATTAGAGACCACCATTTTGTGTAGCATTTTGGACAGATATTGTATAACTATATGTTTCACTCTTATTTCTTTAGTATTTTTCTTTTACCTTGTTGTAGAGGATAGATCTATTTGTGCTCTGATATCTCTAGATGTTGATTACCTTTGATTTTACTTTCCGCTGCTGATGTAGACGCCTTATATGTGTTGACATATGGCGGGTCTGGGCACGCTACCGGGAAGGCCTCTACCGGTCCCGGGGCGTGACACTAAAGATACAGTTGCCACTGAATTTCCTAAGTTGATGGCTAGTGAGTTCGAGATGTCTATGATGGGTGAGCTCTCATATTTTCTTGGTCTTCAAGTTAAACAATCAAAGGAAGGAATTCATTTGTCTCAAACCAAGTACGCAAAGGAATTGGTTAAGAAATTCGGTTTGGATGGAGCAAAGAACTCTGATACACTGATGGGAACAAGTAATAAAGGGCTTGAAGTGAATGTTGACGGACAAAGTGTGGATGAGAAACAGTACAGGAGCATGATCGGCAGTTTACTGTATTTGACTGCGAGTAGATCAGATATTGCTTTTAGTGTGGGAATTTGTGCTCGCTATCAAGCTAATCCAAAGGAAGTTTATTTGAAAGCAGTTAAGAGAATCATACGATATGTTAAAGGTACAATCGCTTATGGTCTATGGTATCCTATGGGGACGTCTTTGGACTTAATCGGCTACTCGGATGCCGATTGGGCCGGTTCTGCGGATTATCGAAAAAGCACCAGTGGAGCATGCTTTTATATAGGCCACTGTCTGGTTGCGTGGCATAGTTAAAAACAAAACTGTATTGCACTCTCCACTGCTGAGGCGGAATACATTGCGGCCGGTAGTTGCTCTACACAGTTATTATGGATGAAAAGCTTATTGCGTGATTATCGGATCTCCTCCACCACTTTTACAATTCTATGTGATAACACGAGTGCCATTAATATTTCAAAAAATCCTATTTTACATTCACGAACAAAGCATATTGAACTAAGATATCACTTTTTAAGAGAATTGGTTGAATCAAATGTTCTTCAACTTGAATATATTTCAACCGAAAATCAACTTGCGGATATTTTAACTAAGCTATTGAATCAAAAACGTTTTTTACATTTAAGAAAGGCTATTGGTATGAATCCTTCAAATTAGATGCATTCTATTGGGCCATAGATCATGCACATATTCCATTTTGTTTCTGTGCATGTTTTTGGTTTTTCCTGATTATTTTTGAGAGATGTTTGATCTTCATGGATGGTGTTGCTGTCAATTTCATGATTTTGTGAGCTCTATCATATGACTTTAAGTGTTTCATATTATGTTTTGATTGATCACTATCAATGTTATTCTCTATTGTCATAATTTTTGAACGATCAAATCATTGAAATTCTGTTTTAGTATACTGAATTAAATTCAACACCTCATACTTCAAACTTTGAACGTTGAAATTGTTTTGTTTGATTATTAGCTATGAGATAATAACTTTTTCTCTGTTTTTGAAATTGCGCTAATATTTTTGACTTGAGGGTTGCACTAATTTAGGGGGAGTCTTTCCAGTTATGATTATGAAAATTTCTTGAATTCAAAAGATGTGGAAAGAGTTACATCCCTACTGAGAGTGTGAAAACTACCACCACATAGAGGAAAGAGCTACCACCCCGGTCGTCCGGTCAGTATGTGCAGCTACCACATGATGGGCAATGTATCTCTATAAAGAAAAAAAAAATGGTGAAATAAAGAATAAATAAGTAGAGATAGTAAGATTCTAAATAATATGTTTAATACAACTCCTAGGCGATAAAAGGTGGTTAGTTAAAAAATGCTCAAAGAGCCACTCCTATCTCGATGCATGATGTGTGGAATTTATTTGATACTTACCAAGAATTTTATTTGATTTTCGAATCAACAATTTTTGACAAATTGAATATCTTTGAAATTAATTTTTTAAAATTTATTTATGAAATTTTATTGGAAGTCATTAGGGATGGAAATTGAGTATTTTTGATGTTGGACATTTTGAGGATATTATATAAAATTTCTGAAAAATTATGAACAAAATTTAATCTTTTTGGTTTGGCTCTGGGACCGGTCCCAAACTTGGAGAGACCGGTCCCTCCGCCCGAACCAATATAAGGGTTTCGGCAGGTCATTCTTTTTGCTTTACCAATTTACCTCAAACTTCTCTCCCGAGCTTCTAACATCCCCTGGGTGCTTTTGCTTCCTTTCTCCGTGGATTTACATGTGTTTTTGGTAAGAGTTTCGGATTTTCTTTCTTTGTTGCCTTATAATTCGGAATTGTGCTTTATTTTCAGATTTTGGTGTTTGATCTCATTATGTTGTTGAATCTCTCCATTTTTGCCCTGTTCTTACCTCTTAACATGTTATTTAGGATTTTCATGCATTATTTCATATTTTGATACAATTGTTTGGTTGATTTTGCTAAGTTTTTATCATCAAAATCTTATTTTTTCAATTTTTTCGAAAAAGATGTGTTTTTACTGATTTTTGTTGCACAAATTGTCCATGATTTTCATGATTATGTGGCCCTTGGATCATCTAGCATCTTGCATATCAACTTGCTAAATTTTCTAAAATCAAAATATATTATTCTTATGTTCAATATGTCTACATCATTGTATCTAACAGGGACTTCTTCGAAAATATACTCGTGGCTACTTGTTTTTGTGGTTCTTATGGCCGGTGGTGGTCGCGGTAGTAAACGTTAGCGTGCTTCGGCTAAGCGACTTGTTGAGCAACATCCGGGGGACGAGGGGAGCGAGTATGCTCCAGGCGAAGAATCTGAGTCTGATGAGCCCGATTGGGAAGCACTTACTCCTAAAGTACTTTCGAAGAAGAAGGGTAAAGCTCCCGCAGTCACTGAAAAGGACAAAGAGAAAGGAAAAGGTGCTGAAAAGGGAAAAGGCAAAGCTGCAGATCAAGGGGCCGATACGGGAGGTCGGAGGAAGTCGGTGGTGTCGAGATTAGAGAGCCAGTTTCTGAGCCTCCACGATATTCTGTTCAGGACGTTGATTTCCGCCGACGATCTATGTACTCCTCAAAGCACTGCATTGGTGAACGTGATGTAAGCGTCGCAAATATCATTGAGCGTGTGCCGGCATTTCAAGAACTATTTGAACATAGTAATTTGCATGAGATTTGCGATTTTCCAGAGCAAACAGGCTTCTCTCTAGAGCTTGTTAGAGAATTCTATATGCGGGCAGGACATTTGAGTGACTCTGACGGCGGCCCGTACATATTCACTACTTCGGTATGTGGCGTCGAGTTGACTATCACACCCGATACGATAGCATCTGTACTGGGGATGGAAGCTCGTACTGAGGGAGTTGAGTATCTGCAGGTCGGTTTTGACTCACTTCGGGATTGGAATCGTATTGTGAATACTATTTGCATGCCGGGTACAGAATCAAACGGGATTATGGTATTGTCTAAGGATTTCAAGATGGAGTACAGGTTTTTGAACTTCGTGGTTTGCTATAACATTTTGCCCCTTGCAAACACGAAGATTTTGAGATGGGATCGCATCCTCTACATGTATTTGTTGGGTAAGCCGGATATTGTTAAGGCAAAGAATATCAATTTGAACATCCCGTTTCTGATTTGGCGGAGAATGGCAAAGGTATTAAGACTTCGGGTCAGAATGAGCGGTTGCCTTTCCCGTTGATTATCACGAGGATTCTGCGACTTTATGAGGTGGATACGCGTTGTGCATCCTATTAGCATAGTCTGGGATGGATAAGTGAGACGACGTTTGTGAAGTCGTATGTGCAGCTTCGAACTCCGTCTCAGCAACCTTCTCCACCTCCTGCTTCCTCACGTCCTTCTGTGGAGATTTCTGAGGAGGATGTCTCGGTGTCGTCTGTGTATCGCGAGCAGCAGCGTTTATCTGAGGAACTGAGGAAGATGTCTGAGGAGCAAGCTATGATAAAGAAAGATGTGAGCAAGATCAAACGGTTAATGCAGGCGATTTTCGACAAGTTAGGTTGTTGCAGTGCAGATTTACCTCCGGGTGATGACTCAGACTAGATATTGCGGAGTTCCTCCTTTTGTCATTTTGGCACTTTCTGACAAAAAGGGGGAGATGCTCATGATGATGATGATGTTGCTCATGATGCTCATGCTCATGATGATGATGATGTTGCTCATGATGCTCATGCTCATGATGATGATGATGTTGCTCATGATGCTCATGATGCTTACTTTTGGTGTTTTGATTAGTTATGTAAATTAGTTATGTAAATTTAGATGTTTGCTTAGATGCTCTAACATGTACTTAGATGAACTATGACTGTTGATGCTTCTTGATACTTTGTTTGGTGCTTTGACATGATTGACTATGACGTTTATGTTTGATCTTTTGATATGATAAGTATTCTTGAATCTTGATTGTGTTTTAAGAATGTTTTTGCAGGAATATTCAAGACTTCAAGACTCCATGTTTAAGTCATAGAGTTTTGTATTAGGAATGTGTGAAAGGTGTAATTTTTCTTTTATTGGATCGATCATGCAGGAGATTGTCGTTTTGTGATTGCGATGATCTTCTTTTTATTATTTCTGAGTTGTATACGAGCATTGTAATATGTTTTGTCACGAAATCGCCAAAGGGGGAGATTGTTAAGGATTTTCTAGGTTGTCGGATTTCGTAAAGTCGAATGGAGTCTTGAAGAGTTGATCGCGGAAGTTTGAAGAAAAGATTCAATTTGAAGAGCAAAGACTCATTTGGAAAGCTCGGCACCATAGGTATGAAGAATAGATCATTTGTAGTGAATTTATTTAATTACAATAAGTTCAGAAGACTTAGATTGCTTTAAAACACATAATCTAAACTTTTCAGTGTTCAGGGACCAGTCCCAGAGTTGAGAGACCGGTCCCTGAGGGTCCTCACTCCGTGGGATGTTGAGGCAACCGGTCTCTGAAAAGGGAGACCGGTTCCCGAACATGGGATTTTCTGTCACGTAGTGAGGGACCGGTCTCTGGCATGAGAGACCGGTTCCCGAACGTTGTGTTCTCTGTCACGCAGCGAGGGACCGGTCTCTCACTCGAGGGACCGGTCTCCCAAAGACCTACTTCTAAGTCTTCTAAACCTATAAACAAGCCATAGGGGTCATCATATGGGTTAAGGCTTTGAATTACTACTGTTTTAAAACCCTACAAACTTGTTTTCACATTCTTATGATTTTATTCATATAACAAGTTTCATATAATCAACGATCGACTTGATTCTTCGATTTTTAACTCGAGATATTCTTTGAGAATCAAGTAGATGTTTGATTAGAAGGTGAACCCTCAGTGCTTATAGTATTCTAAGTCTTAATCACCACAAATCATCAATTCTACAAACTCCGGAAGGAGGTTCGGCACGTGGACTCGCGTGAAGCCGAGGATTTTGTGGACACTTCGAGGAGTTGAGGTGTTGACGCAGCAAGAAGTTGTGGCGAGGTCAATTGGAGGATTCCTATCGATCGAGGACCGGCGAAGACCATCAACAACGAAAATTCGGTAAATTGAGTCATGTATTTTGGTTAAAATCACTTGTACTCAAGTTTTCTTAGTAGATTTTCTTCGTGTGATCGGTTCCGTGGGTTTTTCACTCCGGATTGGAGTTTTTCCACGTTAAAATCTCGGTGTGCTGTTTTTTATTTTCCGCTATCTCTTTTATTTGCATCGAGAGTTTTTGTTTTTGCCGTTTTACACCTATTCACCCCCCTCTAGGTGTTATTTACCTTTTAGATCATCGGGATCCATATCTTACACACAGTTCAGGAGTCGTGTGAACTCCCGAATGTACTCCTGAACTGTCCGCTCACCCTGCTGAATCCTCTTGAGATCCTCCTCGATCTTCTGTTTCACGCTGTTGGGAAAAAACATCCCAAACACCATTCCACAGAACTTATCCCACTTCATCTATAGCGGCACCAATCCATAATCTCGCCTCACCCTTTTCCACCAGGCGTGAGCGTCGGCTGCCAAACAGTGAACTCCCAAGTGTACCTGCTCTCTTTCCGGAACGAACAGATTCTTGAATAGCTTCTCCATCGCACTGACCCAGCCTTCAACAACCCAGGCCTCAGTGCATCTGCCATCGAAGGTCGGCGGATCAAAACGGCGGAAACGAGCCAACCTCTCAGCCAACCGCTCCTGCTCGGCCTCTGTCAACTGTACTGGCCCCCTAGCAGGCGCAACTGGTACTGCAGGAAGCTCCACTGGCGGGGGTATAGCTGCGGCTCACTGGAGTAGTCGGGGGTGGAACGGCCTGCTCAGGTGCTCTCGGTACTGTACTCGGTGACGGAGCTGCCCTCTCATACAACTTCTCCAACAACTCTCCCTGTCGTCTCGTCACCTCTGTCAGGGCGGCTAACTGTGCACTCAAATCAGAAGGTGCACCCACCTCCGGTCGGGCCCTCTGCTCCACAACAGGGTGTGCACTCGCCTCTGGTGGTGCACTCGGCTCTGCCTGCTCAGGCATCTCGGGCGGTGCGGCATGATCTCTGAGTGACGGTCGACCTCGGCGACGATACATAGCTGTAAAGAACAAAACAGGGGTCAGATAAAACAAAAACACTCTCGACCCAATCAAACGAAAGTCTAGAAGGCGGCCCTTGTTTCTCCTCAAAATTATGTCGTCTGCAGCCAACATAATTTCTCAGGCCAAAACAAGAACTCCTCCAATCACTCACTCTACTCTAGAAGGAGTTAGAACAACAAATCGTTGACTTTCGCGATAATTCACGCCTCTCGCGTCTTGCCTTCCTAAGGTTTGCCAAACTTAGGGCTCCTAGGTCCCAACGACCTACAGCTAAGCTCTGATACCAACTTAATCTGTCACGCCCCGGATTACTCGTTTCCCCGGGTTCGTTAACAGACCCGCCGTATATATAAGTATTTCCTCTGTATACGAAGCGAAAAGTAAAAGTACATGTAATCATACAATACTACAAACAGTAGTGCAGAGCAGCTAGAAAAATAAACCATAAATATAAACTGCGGTTCAATACATACATGTCAACGGGGTATGCAAATACTCGCGCTGGCGAGATAACAACAACTGTATGTAAAGACCCAAAAACTACAACTACCTATAGCTGGTGCTCCTCTAGCTCTGCGACTCGACTGGAAGGGCTCTAACTCGGGACGCCCTTGCCACGATCAAGATCAGCAACAGTAGCAGCTGAAGACGATGGCTCTGCAAAACAGTGGAAACAAACTGGGCGTGAGAACTACTACAAAAAGAAGTAGTCCTCAGTGGGTACCGCCCTCAACTCATTGGTCCACCCACTAAGTCTACAGGGGTAATCAATAAATAGTAAGGAAAGCCGGAACATATCTACAGCTATCTGCCTCTGTACTATCATGCTCTAATCTAACCAACTGTAGAACAGTGTCAACTCAGACCGAATCTCGATTAGGGACTGTAATCATACCCATCCCTGGGACTATGAACACACCCGTCCCGCCAGGTTGCAACTAACCAGCTACATCCACACTAACAAGTCCGTGGAGAGCAAGTCCAACCTGCACGCACGACACCAACGCAAAAGCACAGCGCCCGCCTCCGGAGTGGCACTCGTGGGAGCTACCCAACCGAGTATGCAGCGTATCTCTGTCGAGCTCAATCAGGCTCTAACAAGCCGAAGTCAAGTAGCTAGGGTCAAAACAGGTCTAGAAACTAAATCCACGTGCCCTTGGCACAATCTTAGACCAAAAACAGGAATCTAGGTCCACCGTCCACCCCGACGGCACTCAACAACCCGAAACAGCCTAGACTCTACTAAAAAAATAAGCTCGGCGTCCCAGCACGAGCGTAAATGCATTCTAAACTACCCCGGGTATCCACGGCGCTGAAACAGCGGTGATACAATCAAACCACGGCTCCTAGAGCTAAATTAAGTAGTAGAATCATATGACGGGTCAAAACGCTAGTTTTCTCCTAAGTCAAGTTTCAAGTCCGACATGTATAATTTATGTAATTACTAAGCATGCTCCAAATTTAGATTTACATATCATACTCATCGATGAATTTGAGCTACAACAAGATAATAATAGCCGCAATTCGTACAAGTCAACTAACATGTACTTAGGAGTAAAAATCGATGATACACCGACCTGAAGTGCGAATCCCCAGCAGCAAAGAGGGTTTCGAATCAAAGCTAATATTGCTGGATCATTCAAACTCCTCAGGAATCAGCAGTCGAGCTATCTCCAAGCTCTGCACAAGGAAATCCGATAAATCGCACAACTTCAGCATTAAGGTTTAATTTAGCCTAATTGCGATGCTAATCTTACTTTCTAGATGCCAATTCAGTTGAGTTGAAGCTCCAATTACAGGGTGCTGTGATGGACTATCCTCCTAGATCCATAAACCCAGCACATTCAACTAATCGCATCAATACATTCAACAATAGCATCAAAACTCACAATTTTCGCATTTAAGCTAAATTAAGCGAACTCCAATGTCAAGACCTACCAAAAGATATCCAAAACAGGTGAAGAGGGCCTCAAATCGAGTATTGGTTGATAGGGAATGTGTCTCAACTCTACAAAGCCCCTGCTTCCAAAGTTCACCCCAAGAAAAGCTCAAAAACTTACAATTCTGTCCAAAGCAACAGTAGCAGAGGAAAATATGGGTTCGACTAAGCTAACCTTCACCAAATTCTGCAATTCAGGGCTTCGTGGATTCTTCTGAAAGTCTAGAATCCAGCAAACCAAGTTTCACTGCGAACCGACCTTCCTACGTCGTGTACAAGCCAAAATATTGAAGGTCGTCGCTGAATAATTGCAGAATCAGCACCTATCAAGCTCAGAGTTGTGGATTTTGAAGCAATTTGAGTAGATTTGAGGGTTGGAAATGCAATTTAAGGGTTCACTATGAAGAATGGACGAAAAGGCTTCACCGGGGTCAAGCTCCCTCTATTTATAGGGTGCTGGAAGGATAAAATAAGCCCCATGTTCAATAGCTGCTAAACTGGTGTCCCTGTAGAAACGGCCATTTCTGGGCGCCCGAAACCCAATTCTGGGTGCCCGAAACCTCCAGGCTTCACAAATCTTCCTCCTCGGACTCTCCGCTCGAGGTGTGCTGCGCCCATAAACGGCTCCGGCGGACCTCACCTACCACCCGTCACATGTCAACACAAACAATATTCACGATGTAAAATTTTCGGACCCACTTCTGGGCGCCCGGAACATAGGATTCGAATTGGCTTCCAGTTTCAGTTAAATTTAGTACTCAGTTTTGGGCGACCTAAACCGAGTTCTGGGCGCCCGAATCTGGCAAAACTTCAGTTTTGCTTAATTGAGTGCGCCGAGTCCATTTCTGCATCCAATTCGTACAGAAACAACTCCAACTCAGTCCGACACTCTCTAGATGTGTCGACCAGTCACTAATACTGAAGCCAATCCTATCCAAAGCTCAGAAACACTACATACACCACTAGGTCAACTAAGGCAAAAGTAGAAGTAGTTACTAATAAAGTATGAATGAAGTCAAGCATTAGGTTCAAGTACTGCTATGCCTCTAAATAGCTATGTCATTTAACATGTATGAAGTCTATACTATCACATGGATAAATATACAATGTATGTTCAAGTGTCATGCACTAGCTAGTTGTGATGTCCAACAATAAATTTAATTACAACTACCTAGTTATTGGGGACTTACACAAGGTATAGTCTCAGCTTGTGCCATGCCTAATGTCACGCACCATGCCCCGCAACCACCAATTTGGTCAGGTCGAGCGCGCGGGCGAACCGCCGAACGGACAAAGTTTTTCCTGTCCACCCAAGGCTCAACAAACATCATGTACATCTAGTTTGCCCAGGTAAAACATAATCAACATACATGATTGCGCGAGTGTAATCTAAACAAGAGCAAGAGAGAAATGCTAGCTATTACATTCCACATTTGAACATTTGTATTCAACCACCAAAATACACACATTTGGTTTACATGTTTTACTTTATGATACATATACATCTCTCCAAAAGTAACCTCACTCAATATACATCATATCTCTCAATAGGTATATGGTACTCTAATGCACAAGAGGCTACTATCTAGGGCACTATGCCTTTACCGCGATTCTCCACCGCTCCGCTCGTGCTAGGCCCTGCAACGAAGTGGGATGAGAACTAACAAAAGTTTTCAGTGGATTCGGTCGCCGACCCCGCCGATTTTCCCACTAGGTCTAAGCAGGCATGAGTAGAGATATAAACATAGTAATGAAATCTGCTAGCATGCTACTATGCCTCAACAACATGATATGAATGAAGTATCTACTATGCTCATGATGCATGCCATTCATATGCTTGTCACCCAATCATCTTGGCTAACCATAAGGTTAAGCCCCAACTCACAACTAATCCCATAGGTGAGGAGACTCTCCGCGACGCACACCCGAGACTGTCTGCTGGCTAGGTACGTTGACCCATCATGTGACAACTTCAGAGCTCACTGCTTGGGTGGAGCGACCACTGCCAAGTTAAAACAGACTAAGTGAGTATGATCTAATCCTCTCAACTCGATAATACCCTACCAACTAGGGATACCAATACACTCGGGAATCCACCTATCCCAATATTCATGTTTTAAGTGTCGTCACTACACTAGTTCCAAATGCCATACTTTTATGTCATTACATTGTTCAAGTTCACCACTTGTTTTTGGCATATAGGTTTCCATGTCAAGACCCAATCCACATGCATCCGCTAAATCATGTATCCAACTCATGATTTCTATTCTACCATAGAAGAATGCAAGGAATTGAATTACATTTAACCTCATATCATATAATGCATGATAATCAACATATGAACATATATGCTCAACAATAACAACTTAGACATAAAAGAAAATCCGATTGTTTCGGATAGCACCCCCTACCTCTTGGTGATGCCGAGATGCAAGAATTCAAGTCTCGCAATTTATGAGCGTTGTTTCGGCTCGACCCAACGCAAACGAACCGAAAACTATACTTTTCCTCAATGACTCGCCGCACGCCCGTAGAAACTCCAATTTGAGTTGCTGTAGCACACTAGACCTATGCAAATTGCGAGGTTCGAGTGTTTGATATGGATTCCGAGCTTTTCCACACTTGGTGGAAGGTCGTAGATGGTATTCCAACCTAAAAGTTCGATCTCTAGAGTTTTGGCAAGTCCTGAGAGTTTTCACTCTCGGGGACCGGTCCCTGATAGAAGAGACCGGTCCTCTCGGAACAGTATTGCGGCAGGACTTGAGGCAACCGGTCGCTGGCGGATAAGACCGGTCCTCGAGCGTGACTACGCGGGGAGAGACCGGTCCCATGCGGGGAGAGACCGGTTCCCGAACGTTGGTTTTGCGGGATGAATCGAGAGACCGGTCCTAGGCAGGGAGAGACCAGTCCCTCTGGGCGAAAATTGCCCAGACCGAGCAGTGCACAGATTGCACAGTTGAGGGGTTTTTCTGGATTTTGTTATAATAGATGGCCTATATGGCCATTTCATCTCTCTCCCTCCTTCTTTTCACACTCTCCCTTGCACCTTAGAGAGAGAAAGAGGAGGAGAAGAAGAGGAAGAAGAAGAAGAAGGAGAGGAGCTTACTTGGAGGCTTTGGAGCATCATCCCTTTCCTCTCATCTCGACATTGGTGGCTTGGGGCTCGTGGTTGAAGCTTCGTGGAGGATCAAACTTCAACCCTACTTGATTTTGAGCTTGGTTTGGAGCATCCTAGAGGTAAGTGGCTAGTTTTCTTCCTCTAGATCCTAGTTTTGAAGCTTTAAGCTAGATGAAATTCTAGATGTTGGGATTTAGGGTTTATTTTGGGGATTTTCGATTTGAGGGCTTTGAAGCCTAATTGATGGGTTTAGAACCTTTATTTAGGTTGGATTTGAAAAACTCTAACTCCTATTTGGAGCTTGAGAGATGATTTCTTCACTTGAGGTGAGTTTCTCCACCTTAGCCTATGTTGCTTATTGATTGAACTTAGGGTTGATCGTAAGGTTCGTTTAACCTTTGTTTCTACATCTTTAGGGCGCTAGGAGACTAGTGGACACCTTCGTTGGAGCAAACGAAGGAGCGCAAGAGTTGTGGTGGGTTTGGCTTCATGATAACGGGGCAAAATGGCCCCCATACTTTCTATACTTGTCATAACGTCATTTTAAATGCAAATCTATACTAAATGGAATTTATGTGAATTTTAGAACACTTAAAATGCATGTGTTATGTGTCAGATAATTTTCACTCTATATAGTAGAGCATTCTGGGTATTATTACATGCGTTTGAGTAGTGTTCGCACTAGCCGTTTGGAAACATGCCTCATATGTTTAAAGTGGCTCAATTATGCATTTATGAACATTTGGTTTAAGCTCGGGACTTAGTAAATGAAAGTGTCATAAAGGGGCACTTGGACTAGCAAACTATGAGACTATTGTATTGAGACTTAGTGATAGGCCATGAACATCTACTACTTTTCATGTTTTAGACATGATGACATAGAGATAGACCTATGAGAGAGTTGTGACATATTCCATGTTGTTAGACATGAGGACTTGCTACTTGAGACAGATCTTTTGGTTACTTGCCATTGTGCTCATTCGCATATGCTTGTGAGGGTCGCTCCCTACAAGCCGGCACTCCGGAGATGGCCATCGCGATACATATTCGCCGTGCGAGATTGGGCGCCGAAGTGGATTGCCGTAGGAAAGGCTCATTCCTAGAGTGGGGATGTTGACTACCACGAGGCCATTAGGCTCAGCACCGGCCAGACAGCCTATGGGTAGGTCTCAGGGCCAGACAGCCTTCGGGCGGTCTCTTCAGATTTGATTTTGAGCATTAGTCATGCCATGTGGACATTGATTAGAATAGTAAATAATGACATCTTTGCTATTTGACTTATGGACATCATACTAGCGATGCTTGGGTACATTCATACGAGAATAACTTTTCTTACTTATGCTAAATCATGCTAAGTAGAGATATCATGTGGTAGCGAATATTCATGCTTATTTACTTGTCGTACATATCGCTTTTGTTTATATCTGCTTACTGACATCTTTTTAGTTTGGGCCTAGTAGTGCATTTCACTGAAGCCAGTAATTGCCCACTGGGAACTATTATTCAAAAGTTCTCACGCCCCTGTTTTATGGTTTTATTTCAGAGCCTTCGGCACCGGCGGAGGCACGGGATCGCGGCAAGGGAGTCACGTAGCTAGTTAGCGGGGAGCTACTTTGAGCTTAGATGGTTTACACTTTCTTTTATTATATTAGAGAGTGAGAGAGAGATTTTTGCACCATGTATAGAGAGACCACCTATGTACCTTTCTAGCACTTATTTTGGGACTTTAGTTGTACTACTTTATGCTTTTATCTAGTGGACTTTCGGTTTTATGTTCATTTCCTATTGTAGCTCATAGATACATTTTGCTCTGATACAGTTAGATGTTTATCTCTCTTCTTGCCTTATTTATCGTTTTGTTTAGACGCCTTATATGTTTTAGACATATGGCGGGTCTGGGCAAGCGCCGGGCGGGCTTCCGCTGGGCTCCGGGGCGTGACAGTTGCCCACCGTGTCGATTTTACCTTCAATTAGGTTTACAATGGGTCAATTTAGAGCAAAACTCATCATGAGCAAAAACCCTTATATGAAAGCCTAAAATCCATTATTGCAAGAATACACATAACACCTCATGATTCATACAATAATCTAGTTTAGGATTACCTAGGGTTCCAACATAGCTCATTACTAAGGGATTATACAAAACCCTAACACAACAACCTCAAAAACCCATGAGGCTCACCTCAACTCAAGCTTCTTCCCAAGCCAAAGGTGAAGAAGATGATGGCTTGATCTCCAAGCAACTCCTCCAAGCAAACTCCTCCTCTTGGAGCAAACCCTAGAAGAAAGAGAGAGGTTTAGAGAGAGAAGTTCTTCTCTTAGGTTGGGAAAGTGTGAGGAAAATGAAGAAAATGAGTGAAAACCCATCTATATACACTTCAATTGCACAAATGAACCTAGCCCCCCACACAAATGGCACTTTTGCTCATGTGCACATTTTCCCGTGTACGGGGTTCGGACCCTACATGCAGGGTCCGGACCCCGAGAGCATTCCCAATGCAAAAATTTTTGAAAATTTTCAATCTTGCTCTCCAAGGTCCCTTTTGGTCCCTTATACCCTTATAAGTTATTCCGATCACTCGGAACACTCAACGGACCTCTCTAAAGCGTCCAATACCACACTTCGGTCAATTTGACAGAAGTTCGGTTTAGCGCATCGAAGACTTGGTACTCTACACCTAATGGCCTTGTGATAGTCAACATTCCCCTGCTAGAAATAAGCCTCACCCATGACAATCCACTTCGGCGCCCAATCCTGGGCGGGGAAGCATGACGTCGCAAAGGCTAACTCCGGAGTGTCGGCTTGTAGGGACCACCCTCACAAGCTTGTGTGGATTAGCACAATGGCAAACAAGCGTAATCAATTGCATAAGAACCTCGTTCGTCTAAATTTTCTCTCGACACATCCTCTAGGAGAATGGGTAAAGGATCCTTACCTGAAGGATCAAATCAAGATGGAATGAATTAAGGAAAGAAAAAGATAAGAATAAAATTGTATTATTTGAAAGACAACGTATCCTCTATATGAAAAATTTTGTTAAAGACATGGTCATAAAGGGAATAAAATATTGTTGACAAAAGGCTTCCCAAGCTCTAGTAAAGCGAAAGTCCAACACCCCTGCGTGGTTTGGCCGGAAGCTCACAAGTTTAAAAAACCATCGAAGATGATTTCCCATAGTTGAAATATGATCGGCCTTGGTTGCACTTCTTGTAGGAGGGCCACAGGCAGTATTGGCCATAGAGAATTTGGCTATAGCTGGAAGACCCTGGACAAATCCAAACTGACGCGCTACATAGGAAGGAGAATATATCTCTGTACTTGGCATTAATTTGGAGCGATTTTTCAAGCCGACATACAAATCTCTGGCAGCCAAAATAGAGAACAACATGTCGGCATACTCGCTGGTGCGAGAGGAGGCTAGCTAATCTTGAATGGCTTCGAATCGAGTGAGAAGCCAGGACGGACCAGTGATGCATTCTCCAAATAGAGAAAAATCAAGTGGTTAACCTGGGGTCACAGGCTCGGGACAGCCGAGAGCCAGACCATAAGTGTCAAAATTGGGAGCCGAATCCAAATCTAAAGGAGTTCGGCACAAATAAAGAAAATAGGTTTGCAAACATTTGTAGAAATCACAAGATACCGCACCTAGAATTAATAACCACTTCACCGGATGGTAATGGTTTGATGGATTCAAAAATTTCTCTATAAACAAAGGAACCCAATGCTAATTTCTTGCCGTTGGCCAAGGCAACGGCGATTGGAACAAAACCTCGATTGATCTTCTGCGAATAAGTACATAAGAGGTTGTGACATAACTAGTAAAGGAGGAAAGCTGTGTGTTCTTTCCTTGTAACTGGAGCAGGAGACTGACCTGTAAATCGGCGGATAAATTTGGTATAGGCTAGATCAGCTTTCAGATTAAGATGGGCCTCAAAATCAGTTACGCCATCGTGGTTATATGCCATCGAAAGAGTAATGCCGTGAGGGTGTAGACCAACGATCGCCGCCATATCAAGGAGAGTAGGAGTGAAGAGCCCTTCTCTAAAAAGGTAGGTATTGGAAACATAGGACTAGAAATAGAGAGTTGCAGCCAGAAGAAGGTTGTCAGCTATAGAAGGTATTCTTCATAGTTGAATGGCTTCATAAATTCCAACCTCGCAAGAAATCGGCATAGGATGCCTCGATATGATCTAGCCAGGTGAGATAGGCGTCCAAAACACTTGGCCAAGTCCGAAGACTCTTCCCAGACGATTTTGAAGTTGTCAAAACATACCAAGAAGACAGATGGATGGCATCAGCCATTAGGGGAAGGCCCTCAGTCGAAAAAGAAAAATCTTCAGGAATAAGATCATCTACGAATGAAGGTCCTAATATAAATCGAGAAGAATCTGTTTCGACGAATTGACGAAGGATAGTATAATCGAGAAAAGGAGATGAGGGAAGAGGAGGAAATAGAGCTATTAGTTAAAATGAAAAAGAAAGAGAAGAAGATGGAAAGAAGAAGTAATAGAAGGAAATCCCAGACGAGGATGAAGAAGAAAGGAAGCGTAAGGAAGAAGAAAATAATGAAGAATGGAAGGTGAGAGAAAGAGAGAAGAGAAGGAGAGCTATCAGATGGAATTTCGAAAAACTGGCTTTAATAGTGAAAAGGCGGCAGCAATAAATGACCTAATTAATGCCTCAGAAGAGACAAAAAGAATGTGGAAAATTGTGGCCGTCAAAAGTGAAAGGACGGCTGAGAAATGAGATGGTACAAGGCAATTCGAAATGATGATTTCGAAATTTGCGCCTGTAGAGAGGATTACGCCAGCTATCGAACTGCTTGTTCGGGTGCTGTTGAGGGGGCAATTGTTGGCGCCAAGAAAAATGCGCCACGTGGTGGACCGGTGCATGCCATAACTAGGAGCTGCAAAAACCAAGGATGTCGGGTATCTGATTCATTGGGAACAAAGGATGAATCATAGCGAACCGCAGATGATTTCATGCAGTTAGGATCGGCCTGTAGTGGCCCACAAAAATAGAGAAATGGCCAATCATGTGGATAATTGAAAAACAACAGACGGAGTATAAATAAACGAGTAATGCCTGAAAGAGGGGTCTTTTTTCCCGGAGAATAGAAGGCCACTTTCAATTCTACACATTTTCTCGCTTTCTAGGAATAGTGTACATGTAACCTTTCTTTCTTCCGTACATTTAATGTTTTTCTTAGAAGTAGTCTTTAAGTTAGATTTCTTGAGTTTGTTCACCGCACTGGCATACCCTCTTTTGTACGAATTTTCAACTTTTAAATAATATTTACAAGCATTCAGCTCTTCAGCCTACCCAAAGACATTGTGCAATTCCTGACTCAGCTCATTCAGTCGAACCGATTCAGTAATAAAAGGTACGAACTCGGCTGATCCGATCCCTCATCAGCCGAATCGCTTGATTTGTCGAAAGGCGCAAACTTTGAGGGTCACCATCTGTAGCCGTTCCGTATCCTTACACACTTCTCGATGGGAAACTTTTATCGGGTCAACGATCAAGGAATGCGGCTCATAGCACCAATTTTGGTAAGGGTCGCTGCATTATACCGAGCTCCAGTACACCACGAATTTTCCCATTTGTAACTAAGTAAATAAAACAAAAATTTATTAACTAAATGAAATAAAATAAAGACATACTAGTTAAGTGAAAATAAAGACAAATTAAAATAATGAAATTAATCTAGAAAAGTACTAATAATAAATATATTCTATATTTTGGATAGGATATTTATAATATAAGATAATTTAATAATTTTTATTAAATTTGAAGAGTAATTTTAATATTGATAATTTTAAAGAATTTTTATACAATAAGTGGTGGACAGCATGACACTTAGGGCGTGTTTGGTTCGAAGTCGGAATCGGAATCAGAATCGGAATCGAAATAAGCTGGAATCGGAATTGAAATGACTCATTACCTAATTCTGTTTGGTTCATCACCTGAATCGGAATCGGAATAAATCATTCCCATTGTCGGTGTTTGGTTCAGGTAAATATAAAAAACGTAATCAGGTGAATATACTAATCTTATCTTTATAATATATTAATTTAAATTCAAATTAAAAATTAAATATTAAAAATTTACATCAATATTTTGAAATAATGTCAAAATTTTAAATCTATTTTTTAAAAAAAATTAAAATTAAAAGTTTAGTGGATAATTCAAAATATAAAACTAAATTTTGATTTATTCAAATTCGAACTTAAAATTACAATTTAAATTTTAATTTGAATCCATAAATTTAATTTAAGTTTTAAATAAAATTTGAATAAAACTTTATATAAATTAAAATTTAATTTAAATTCAAATTCGTAAGTTAAATTTGAAATACTTGATTAAATTTTAATTTTTAATTCATGTTGAAATTAAAATTTAAAATTTAAAATTTAATTTCTAAATTTAAATTTATATTTTAATTAAAAAACTTGAAATAATAAATTTAATTCGAATAAATATCCATTTCGTCCGGATTCAACTTCCAATCTGGCCTCCTAGACCGTATTGAAAAAAGAGGTGATTGGGGGATTCCTATTCCACTCGGGAATCAGAATCGGAATGGGACTCCAGTGTACCAAACACTCACAAATGGATTCACCCATTTCAATTCCGATTTCAGAATGAAAAAAAAGCGAACCAAACATGCCCGTAATGTTTTGTTTATTTTTAATTCTTTTGCATCTGTTTAAAGCGAGAATTTTAAGTGCCTATCGTTAAGAGCTCAAAACCTTTTTTTAAATTAATAAATAATTTTTTAAATAAAATTTTAAAAAATAAATATTATATATTATTATGTGTTGGTATATATGTATTTTTTATGATTGATATTGTAACACACTGGACCTTTGCAAATTGCGAGGTTCGAGTGTTTGGATGTATTTCGAGCTTTTCCACACTTTGTGGAGGGTTGTAAAATGTTTTCCGACCCGAAAAGTTCGAAAACTGGAACTTTGGACAAGTCCTGAGAGTTTTTACTCTCGGGGACCGGTCCCTGAAAGGAGAGACCGGTCCCCCAATGAACAGTGCAACGGCAACCCTGAGGCAACCGGTCCCTGGCAGGTGAGACCGGTTCCCGAGCGCGTCTACGCAGTGAGAGACCGGTCCCGCGCAGGGAGAGACCGGTTCCCGAACGGTGGTTTTTCGGATTCGCAGCGAGAGATCGGTCCCTGCTGGGGAGAGACCGATCCCTCTGGGCGAAAACTGCCCAGACCGGACTGTTGCAATATTGGATTTTTGAGGGGCCTCTTGGGATTTTGTTACAATAGAGGGTCTATATGACCCCTCCACTCTCTCCTCTCCCCATTTCTCTCCTCTCAACCCTCTCTACACCCTTGATAGAGAAGAAGGAGAAGGAGAAGAAGGAGGGAAGGAGAAGAAGTTTGGAGCTTTTGAGGACTTGGAGCATCTTCCTCACCCTCTCTTCTTCCTTGGTGCTTGGAGCTTGGACATGGAGCTTGCAAGAGTGAAAATTTTCACCAATTGAGCTTGGATTGAAGCTTCTTTGAGGTTGGTAGCCATTTCTCTCCATCTAGACTTTGGATTTGAGATTTTTCTTGTGATGAAACCCTAGTTTTGAGATTTAGGGTTTGATTTTGGGCATTTTTTATCTAGGGCTTTTGGACCTAAATTAGTTGGTTTAGAACCTTCCTTGGGCTTGGATTGGAAAGGTTCTAGCTCTCTTTTGGAGCTTTAGAAGAGATTTCTTCTCTTGAGGTGAATTTTGGCCTTTTTGCTCCTAGGTTAATGTTTGATCTTATGGTTGGTTGTAATGCCCTCGTATCTCTTCGCTGATCNCTTGGATTGGAAAGGTTCTAGCTCTCTTTTGGAGCTTTAGAAGAGATTTCTTCTCTTGAGGTGAATTTTGGCCTTTTTGTTCCTAGGTTAATGTTTGATCTTATGGTTGGTTGTAATGCCCTCGTATCTCTTCGCTGATCACTTTTAGGGTACCTTGAGGCTCGTGGACAACTCCGTTCGTCGGATCGAAGGAGCACGCGACGGTTCGGTGGGTTTGGCCTTGCATACAATATGAGAAATGTTCATATTTGGTGTTAAATGTTTCGCAAAGTTGAAATTCTTGCATTTTCATGTTAAATGTATTTATTATGAATTTTAGAATGCTTAACATGCATAGATTATGTGTAGTAAATTTTGGGACCTCTATATAGTAGAGAGCATGCATGTGTGGCCTAGCATTCTAGTTGAGACTTGAAATTATAATCCCTATTATGAAAATGAACCTTGCTTTCATGCATTCAAACTATATACCAGATGTGACATTAGGGATTTTTGGAAGCCTAGAGAGGCTTAGGGACTTAGATGATATGTGAGATTGAGCCAATGTCATGAAGAGGCATTGGGGCCCGGGGCAAAGTGAGCATTAATGTTAATGTCTTAATGGGAACATGATTAGTTGTGGAGCTTAAGTGTCATAAAGAGGCACTAAGCAAGTGTGTGTTGGGACTTCACATTATGACTTTGAACTAGATCTTCGGGATGCTAGCGACTATACCATGTTAGAGACATGAGGATTGGGTACTTGAGACAGTGACCTTGCTTGTTTGCCATTTGTGCTCATTCGCACATGCTTGTGCGGGTCGCTCCCCACAAGCCGGCACTCCGGAGTTAGCCTACGCGACTTTTGTTCGCTCGTGCAGTATTGAGAAGCCTACGGGGTCGAGTGGGACAGACACATTCCAAGAGTAGGGATGTTGGGCTACCACAGGCACTTAGGCGGCACAAGCTGGACTACCTTGGGTAGGTCCCTAATTGAAAATGGAAATCAACACGGTTTGAGAATGAACAATCACTACTAGACAGGTTTAGTAGTTGGATTACATTGACATGCATGTAGCCTAGGGTTGAGACATGTAGTATACTTGACAGTTACCTATTCCATCACAGTATGCTTGGTTGCCATGATAGAGCTTATACATCATGTATGAATAAAGGGTTGTAACAGTAAACTATTGCTATTGGTTACTTTTCCATATGATAGAATAGATGTACAACATTTTGACATCGTGCTTATGAGGGATATAGTAGTATAGCATTTTACTTATGCTCTCTCTTTCAGCAGTTTATTACATGCTCTTTTTTTTTATTGCTTATTGCTATTACGTTACTTACTCCTTTTCTTTTGGGGCCTAGTGGTGCGATGAGCTGAGGTCAGTAATTGCCCACTGGGAACTATAGATTATAGTTCTCACGCCCTCTTTTTCTCGATGTTTTTCAGAGCCTTCCACTCAGGGTGAGGCCAGGGACCGCGGGAAGGGAGTTGCTTCGAGCTAGCTTCCCTTGAGGACGATTCGCTAGGTGGTCTACCTCTCGTTGTATTTTATTTTGAAGAGGTTGAGAGTTGTACCCGTACATGCATAGAGACCACCATTTTTGTACTAGAGATTGTTACTGTACTACTTATGGTTTCTTTATTTGACTAGCTTTATTATCTAGCTTTACTTTGGTGTAGATGTTAGCACTTTACTCGCTCTGATATCATTAGTTGTTGGTTACTTCACTCTTTCTATTTGTCCTATTACTTGCTTTTACTTCCGCTTTTATTCTAGACGCCTTATATGTGTAGACATATGGCGGGTCTGGGCACGCTACCGGGAGGGCCTCCGCCGGTCCCGGGGCGTGACAGATATGTATCAACACTGTCCAGTATGCACTTTGTTAGTATGTTTTGGCAAGATCTCGTACGAAGATAGTTAGATTTTTAAGGAAAAAACTTCAAATACCACATGGGTGGTTTCATACTTTTTCATTTTAGTACCTTATGGTTTAAGTAGTATCAATTTAGTATCCTGTGATTTTATTTTTATCTTTTTATTATTGATTTCACTAATTTTTTCGTTAAATCAGTGATAAAGTTAAAACTAAAAGGTACTAAAGTGAATATTCGATAAATATTGGTAGGGTATCTAAAGTTTTTGTATATAATTTAATAAAATATCAACGAAGAAGCTGACGAAAAGATAAAAATAAAATTATAAAACACTAAATTGATACACTTTAAATTTTAGGGTACTAAGGTGAGAAAGCGCGAAACCACGGGAGTTTTATTTGAAGTTTATCTAATTTTAATTTAAAGAAAAAGAAAAAGAAAAAGAAAAGGTTTTCAACCGTTGAAGCCTACGTACCGCGTCGGCGTGACGTCGTTGTCCCTCTCGCTCGCGCTTCTCGAACATTGATCCATGGCTTCTCCTCCACTTCCTCTCCCCCCTCTAAACCCTACTTCCACAGCCTCCTCAGCGAAACCCGAACCTCCGTACAAAACCCCTTCATCCTTTTCAAAGATCCCTTCATGGGTCTCCTTGAACCCTTCTTCCTCTTCTCCTTCCTCCTCCTCCTCCTCCTCCTCCTCTCTCCAATCTAACCAAAACCGAACTGGGATCGTCGAGAACCTCCATCTCCTCTCCCTCTCCAAGCAGGGCCGATTCCGCGAAGCTCGCCAATTCGTCTCCTTCATGGACTCTTCCTCCATTCCTGTCAAAACCCATTTCTACGAATCCCTTTTCGATTCATGCGGATCTTGGAAATCTCTTCAGGATGGTAGGTTCTTCCATCGGCATTTGCTGAAGAGGTTAGGAGGAAGAAACCCAGATGGTCCTCTCGGCGATTGCCTTCTCAAAATGTACTTGGATTGCTCAGGGCTGGATGAAGCTCGGAAGTTGTTCGATGAAATGCCCCATAGAAGTTTGGCTACTTGGGACATTATGATATCCAACTTGTTTGCGAGTGGGCATTTTACAGAAGCGTTTGTTGTCTTTTGCGAGATGAGATTGGAAGGATTTTGGCCTGATTCAGGCATTATTGCAAGCTTATTGCGAGCATGTGTGGATGGTTTACATATTGAGCTCGGGCGGCAGCTTCATGCATATATAATTAGAAGTGGGTTGTCTCATGATGATTATATGAAAGCAGAGTTAGTTAACATGTATGTGAAATGTGGGTTTCTGGACAGTTCTATCCGCCTATTTGATCACATGGAGGAGAGAAGTGCCGCGACACGGACTACATTGATGGTTGGGTATACTCGGGCTGGAAGAGTAACAGACGCATTAGCTTTGTTTCGTCGGCTGTTGTCTGAAGGTGTGGAATTGGATCAGTTTGTGTTCTCCATTGCCCTCAAAGTGTGCTGCGAATTGAAGGATGACGAAATCGGGAGGCAAATTCATGGATGTATTGTGAAATTAGGGTTTGATTCAGATTCTTCGGCAGGAACCCCGATAGTTGATTTTTATGTGAAGTTCGGGATGATCGATGATGCTCAAAAGGCCTTCTGTAGAATCTCTGATCCGAATGAGGTTTCATGGAATGCTATTATGTCCGGCTATTCACAATGTGGTAGGTATGAGGAGTGCATTAAGATGTTTGAGTATTTGAGGAACAAAGAAACAGCATTAGGCTCATCTGCTTATACTATCCTTTTTCAGTTAGCATCTAATTTAGCTGATTCAAATTCGGGTTATCAATTGCACGCTGATGCAGTAAAGAGAGGGCTTCTTTCCCAGCTCCATGGCTTGAGTGCATTGGTCACAATGTATTCAAGGCTTGGTAATTTGATTTATGCTCATAGGGCATTTGAACTTATAGCTGAACCGGACACTGTTGCTTGGACTGCTATTATAATGGGTTATGCTTACCATGGGAAGGCTTTCAAAGCTTTGGAGCTTTTCAATAGAATGATTAGTTTAGGTTTCGAGCCAAACACAATTTCTTTTATTGGTATATTAACTGCTTGTAGTCACTCAGGTATGGTATTGGAGGCTAGAGAATATTTGAAC
Organism: Ananas comosus; assembly: GCF_001540865.1. Lineage (NCBI taxonomy): Eukaryota > Viridiplantae > Streptophyta > Magnoliopsida > Poales > Bromeliaceae > Ananas > Ananas comosus. The sequence continues at coordinate 9,242,366 of NC_033637.1, forward strand.
TCGATGAATAAGGTTTATGGTATTAAACCTACAGTTGATCACTATAATTGTATGATTGATGTTTATTGTCGTGCTGGGCATCTAAAAGAGGCATATGAATTTATTAAATCTGGGTCTTTTGAACCTGATGCTATGAGTTGGAAAATACTTTTGGGTGGTTGCACTACTCATCAAAATGTTGAGATTGGGGAGATTGCTGGAGAAAATTTGCTAAAAATGGAACTGAAGGATGCTGCTGCTCATGTTCTTCTATTTAACTTGTATGCCACAGTTGGCAAATGGGCGGAGGCAGCTTTAGTAAGGAAAAAGATGAATGAAAGAGGCATTAGAAAGGAGGTTAGCTCCAGCTGGATAACAGTGAAAGGCAGAGTTCACAGATTCACCGTGGGAGATAAACATCACCCTATAGCTGATAAAATATACTCCAAGTTGGATGAATTAGATAGTGCTATAAAGTTTTCACAGTCAATTAATTGCTTTAATGAGCGAATGGAGCAGCTTCTTGACCACAGTGAGAGGCTAGCTACTGCTTTTGGGCTCATATCAGTTCCTTTTAACTGTCCTATTTTAGTATTCAAAAATCTTCGTATTTGCAAGGACTGTCACTCCTTTGTGAAGTTGGTATCGAAAGTTGAAAGACGTGAAATTATTTTGAGGGATACTAGTCGATTCCATCATTTTAAAGGTGGGAACTGCTCATGCAATGATTTTTGGTAACTGAGGGAGATCAAAGAAACGTATTTGATAATCAAGTGCCCCTTCAAGATATATCGTTTTTCAGGGTAAGACTTGTATGTTTACTAAATTATGTTTGACTCTGCTTATTTTAGTAACTTTATACTAGCCCCTTGAGTTTGTAAAGATCTGTTCGAACATAAAATATAAAATTGTTCATTATACAGATTAAATATACGCATACAATATTTTATTGCTGATTTTAACTTGGTAAAGACTTGGTAATCTTATTTGATGCCTAGTTAGCAACCATAAGCATGACCACGTACATGAAGTTGGAAGTTTTCACTTGTTTTCCTTTATCTGTGTAATCTAGAAGTGATCATAATTATATATTATCTAGCATAAATTGCACTTAGATCTGTCTAATTTTTTTTTTTCCGTTTAGATTCTTTGGTGATGCTTGGAGGTTCAATCAATTGATCTCCTAATAATTGTCCAAGGGTTTACAAACGTAATGCATTTGCCATAACCATTTCATTTATCATTTGCAACTAGAGCTGTATTTTTAGTAATCCATTTGTTGAGCCTCTTTCTAACTACTTTCCTCCTACCTAGTAGTATTGTAAAGTTGGAAAGGACATAACTAAGAGTACCTGCCCATCCTCCTCTTCTGAGAAGTGAGAGGCTCATTTTCGTATAATGAGTTGCATCAGCTGAAAATTATGGTGATGAAACGCCAAGACTTGGCAATATTATTTTTCTCGGTGCCATGATGACTTTAGGTACTTGTTCCTCTTACGTAAGTTCTTCATGTAGTGGTATTAATTAAGTTCTTTCGTCCTACAATACGATGTGATCGTAGTATTAATGGAAATGAATAGATAAGCTGCTAACTTTCTCTGTAATTTATTTGTTGTGGTTTTGGTGCTTAAGAGAAGGAGAGATCATAGTCTTACTAGTTAGATTTAGGTCCGATGGTTTTTGTAGTTTGTAGAAACGAGTACATTGTTCAATGCAAGTAGAAACTTAGACTAGCTTCTAAGAGGCATTAGAATGATAGGAAGAATAAGTTAATTTGCTTACGAGTTTTCTAATTGTTCAATGAAGGTTCAAATATAAATCAGGTTCAAGACTACTAGTAGTATCCACCATGCATGTGAGAAAGGGTCTTTAGACTATTTGTCACACCCCGGGGTCCCATTTTGGTTTAAAACAAAGCGGAAGCGCCCAAAATTTTTTATTTTTTATTTTTGGAAATCTGACCCCCAGGGTATGCCAGATCCGCCACAAATACAGAGAGTCCACTGTTCACACGGACAGAGTCTCCCCTGTATTTGTACGGCGTCGCACAAGTACAAGATACATAAATAGTATACAACCACCACATCTGAATGTACAAACATCCATACATTCATACATTCATACACCATTCACAACAGAGTTTTAATCATAAATCCACAACTATTAGCTTAAAATGTGATGCAAACCGAGAGGTTGCCAAAATTGAATTTTCAAGTTTGCTTTTGTTTAAAGATATTTCTTGAAATAAACTAGGTTCAATTTATCGATTCCGGCGAACTTTACTATAATTAAAGCAAGGAAGCAAAAATTTCAGCAAGACGAAAAATTAAAATCGAATTGAAGCAGTATTAAGATAATGATAAACCTTCGATATATGAGATAATAACAACCAACTGAAAATACATATAATAGACCCAAAAGGTGAATTCGGCTTTATCAGACTTAAAAGCTTTAGGTTTGGTTGTTTGACAAATATGGTTGGTAATGGTGGAAGGCTAGATTGAAAGGGGATAATAGAATATCAGGAGATGAGAGATACAAAAAGTGCACCGTTCACACGATTGCGGGGGATCCACGATCGACGAGGAGGACGGTACACCACGGGTAGAACTTTGGCAACGAGGAAGAAAAAGATGAGGTAGTAACTTGGAAGAAAAGGAGGGGTAGAAGTAGAAGCCGATCTTGTCACGAGGAAGAAGCGACAACGATCAAGTCGAGGAAGAAGACGATCTCGGAGCGAGGAAGAAGCGTCGATGATCTCACCGGGAAGTAGAACACCAAGGATAAAGAGTGAGAGTAGAATTTTCTATTCATCCAAAATTATATTCCTTAAGGCTTCAAGAACCATGTATTTATAGTGTTGAGAGCCCTCCTATAATAAATTATTATCTTTTCATTTTCAATATAACACGGTCACCCAAGGGTCATGCATAGAAAACGAAGTAATTTTGGGAATTTCAAAGATCTTTTTTTGGGAAATTCCAAAGATCTTTTTGGGATTGTTTCTTTGTTTATTTGAGAAAAGGGTTTGAGTTAGCCAAATCAACTAAAACTAAATGATTTAAGTCCGAATCAAACACGAACCTACAAAATAAAAGAAAATTGCATTCAAAAATAAAATGAGGCTTATTTGCTGCATCAAAATGTTTCCTACCCGGAAACTGGTTTTGAAATACCAAGTCACGAAAAACCACGAGAAAATATTTTAAAACTCGTTTTCCACACGGAAACCTTTTCCTTTTAAAACTCGCTACAACGAGGGGTAGAAAACCATTTCCATTTCACGGAAACTCACAAATACTTTATTATATGCATGAAATCTCAAATATCCAAATATAATAAGATACTGAACCATTTAAACTGTCTAAGTTAATTATTAACGGAAACTGAGTTAAGAAGTTAAACCAAAAATGACGGGACGGTGGCTCTATTGATCGCTAACTGCTCTTCTCACGAACCGTTCCATTAGAACCTGCGACGTCACCTGAAATGGGGGCGGGGGGTGAGAACATGTAAACATGTCTCCCCTCCCAGTAGGAACCGCAAGCCGACGAGGGCGAGGGGTACTCACCAGTCACGGAGAATAAACAAAGGTATGGGTAAGTGTAATATAGTAGCAACAATAATACATGAACAGGATGTATAAGAACAACTACCGCTATTGTATGAATGCATCAACCAGATGACAAGTCCAAAATACCCAATCTAAAACCAATGCTCTGTTGGTCTGCACCGCAAACCTCAAGCCTGTGCCACTGCTACTCTACTTGCATCTAACCCCTCTAGGCTCACGGGTTAGCACCTGCAACCACTTTTTTGAAAAAGAACACCCTTTTGCTGTGGATCAGACCGCTGGTGTTTGTGAAATGCGTACGAGTATCGAGCAATCAATACTGATATGCTCAATGGCCAACCGTCGGCAACCAGCTGACAATCCTGCCCCTCAAGGCATAACGACCGTATAGGTCATCAAGTAGTCCAATCGACCAAGTAGGTCACAATACCATGCAATAAGCTGACCAAATAGGTCACAAATACGGGATACGAAAACCGACCAACCAGGTCACAGATATCACATGCAGATAAATCTACTGTACTCCTACTCATGATACTAAACATGGAAACAACCGAGTAATACGGGAATAACATCGGTGCAAGGCTCAATATATATCATATGCAATATAAACAACAAGGAAGGAGTGAAAGGAATGTCACCGAGTGTGCACCACTTTGGGTCGAAGTACCTACCTGTACGAATACGGTACGAATCTTCCAACTGTGGAGGAAGTAGCAATCGGACCTATGAAGGGTCCACCGGGTTAGAATCCAACCCACGATCACCAAACACTAGCTCACAATCCTCACTAATAAACCTACGGGAATCGGTTTCCCAGAACCGATTACCGTAACTCACCAGGAGTCCCGAAAACCGCACCGAGACTCCGCCGGGACCGACTAACTGTCCCGGAACTCGCCGACTCGCTCAACGAGTCACCCGCTGTCATTAAACACGATGTTACGTATGACATGGCAGCGAACACATCGCCTCATATCGAAGCGATTATCGTCGAATAATCGTTCCGATCCGGGTTCTCGTAGGTGTCAATTTCGACACCGGAACCCATCGTCGCTCACCCATCGTTTCCGAACCCTCGAAACGACGCGGGTGACTAGCCAACAAGGCTCAGCGACATAACAATTTATCACGAGGCACCGTCGGAAGAATTCCGAACCGAAAACGCGTTCTGTCGGCGGATTTCGCTGAAAAACGCACCGGAAATCAACATTTGATTTCCGAAAAGGCTTGGGGCCTTGGACAACCAGTCGAGAGGTCACCCACTGCCCGCACATGCTGCCAACAACGACCACTTAACTCACAATTACAACGGAACCCCCGCGACTACATGAAATCACATTATTTCATGTGATTTTCGAGGTTTTATGGCCCGACAGCGCAAATCGAAGGTCGTTCAGGCAAGCTGAGACACCTGCTGACAGGTCTCGGTGTGCCGGAGGCCGTGCTCACACTTCGGAGCGCGGCCGACCACTGCAGTGAGTGCACGGACGATGCGAAATCTATCACACAAACCAGGGCATCTCAGATCCCAACGGAGGTGAGCACGATGTTCGGCACGTATCAGAGATCATCGTGCTCACTTTCACAATTATCGGGGTGTCTCCGGATCGCCGGAAAGGTACCGGAACCCCAAATAGTGCACAGAAAACGTAATTTAACGCTTACCGGACCAGTGGGAGCACAGGTTGGTCGCCGGCGGCCGAGCGGCGGGCGCTCCGGTAGGGAACGGGTGTGGCCGGTCGGTGGGGTCCGGGGAAAGTGTTGGCCAGCGGCGGGCGGCAGCCGGTGGTGCGACTGAGGAGATCATACCCGCACAACTCAGCTCGGGTTCAAGGAGTCCGCGGCGGCTAGGCGGCGGCCGTGGGCCTCGGGGTGGCGGCGGCCGGTCGCTGGAAGTCCAAGGAGGGCGGCGCGCCCGTCGGAGGGCGGCGCGCCTGTCAGTAGGCGGCGGCGGCGCGCGGAGGCCGTGCACGCCCAGGCTCGGCTCGATGGGCGGCCGCAGGGAGTTGGTCGGCGAACGGAGGCTTTGGGGACGACGACAATGGTGAGCGGGAGGTTGCCGGCGGCTAGATGAAGACGGGGCGGCCGAGCTAGGGCATCTCCCGCACGCGGGCCCTGAGCTAAAGTCAACACGGCCTGAGTTGACTCGGGTTGGCCGCGGCTTGCACAGGCGGCGCCGGCGGCGCGCGCGGACGGCGGGGGTCGGCGGGGACGGTGACGGAGAGGGATTCCAGCCCAGGGTGGAGCTTTCCCGGGGGGTGTGGTGCTATCATGTTGTCTCTGGCCGAGGCGGTGGAGAGGATGGTCGAGAGAGAGATTGCGGAGGAGGTGCAGCCGGTTTTCCGACGGCCGTGGGTGCTTGCCGGCGGCCTGGCTGAGCGCACGGGGAGGGCAGGGAGGAGTTGAGGTCGGCTAGGGTTTTCTAGGTTTAGTTGGGGTGAGCTAGGGTTAGGGTTTTATGTGAGAACCCTAACATCAATTTATACCTAGGATGAATAATTGCAGAAAAACCCTCCTAAGCAGCATATTTTTAACCTAGTCCCTGCCAGTGCGCGTAACTTGCGCATACGCACCTCGCCGTTCAAAATCACGCAAAACGGTACATAAAATATTAGGGTTTTCACATTTTTTCTGTTTTGCCAATTTCGACCCCTCGGCGAACTTTTCACGTTTCTCGAAGATCCGTCCGTCGGATTTTCGATCGGATCGCGCCAGCGCGTTTAGCACGACTGGGGCATCGAATCTACTATTTCGTTTCGTCCGATTTCGTCGCCGATTCGCGACGAAACCAACCCTCTTTGTTTCCACCAATAATACACACATATATATATATATATATATATATATATATAGAGTCCGGCTACTATGCTATCGGTAGCACGGAGCGCTCCGTGCTACCAAGTTGTTTTCGATGATGCGGCTTCCAAATCGACGATCGGCTCCGTTAGACTTGATCTACACTATTGAAAGTATTTGGAAACTAAATTTCAGATTTTTTCGACATCATTTGACTAGTGATCAAAAGATCTCAAAATTGACAATTTTAATGGTCGATGTGGTGTGTTTGTGAGTTTAACGGTGTAAAACAATCGAAATGCGATGAAAATTTTATAGAAAATTCTTTTCACTATTTAGAGTAAGATCAGTATATCTGATCTTGAATTTAAATCTTTTATCATCATTTTTCATGAGATTTTTATTTTCAGCCGTTCAATTTTAGACTAATTGTTTGATAGGTAAATGATATCGAAAAATTATGAAATTTAGTTTCTAAATATTTTCAATAGTGTAGATCAAGTCTAACGGAGCCGATCGTCGATTTGGAAGCCGCATCATCGAAAACAACTTGGTAGCACGGAGCGCTCCGTGCTACCGATAACAGTAATATAGCCTAGTTCTACTATATCATATTATATATATATATATATATATATATATATATATATATATATATATATATATATATCTATTTGAATTCAATTTCAAAATTCCGAATTTCCTTTATTATAAAAATCTCGGATATTACACTATTCCTTGGCCCATATCCTATGAGATTGATCTTTTGGATAACACAGTATCAGAGCTAGTCCCTAGCTCCCTTTACTTGAAGAATCCTGAGTTCAATTCTCACATTTACCATTTTATGGCATAAATTTGTATTTGTTATTCTACTGCCCGTGTTGTTACCTCTCCAATTTCTATCTAGATAACATGCTACCTCCCCAATTTGTTCATGTAGTATGTAGGATGGTTCATTTCGTTTCATTGTCCTTGTCGAAAAGAATATAGGGACCATGCACGTGAGCAAGGGTATTAAAACTATTCTTGGGTTATTTTCTACAACATCAATGTATTGGGTAAAACGCAGGGTTCGTTTGGTTCAAAATTGGAATCAGAATCAAAATGGACTTGAATTACAAATAGAATGGTGAAATCCACCCAATATTTTTGGTTTAGAATAGCAATCCAAATTGGAATAGTTGATTTCTATCTTTATTGTTTGGTTCAGATGGAGGAAACTTTAGTTACAAAAAAGAATATTTAAACAAAATTTAAATCAATGTTTAAAATACAAATGCAAATTTAAAATTGACTTTTGTACTCAAAATATAAAATTAAATTTACAGTTTGGATTCAAACTAAAACTTAAATTTTAAAATTTAAATTGAAGTTTTAAAGTGATATATAACAGTTTAAAATGTAAATATTTTAGAAGAATACAAAATTTACAATTGAATTTGCAACTCAAAACATAAAACTAATTTACAAGTTGAATTCAATTTAAACTTAAAAAATTACAATTTGAACAAATAAAAACTTGAAATCTTATTCAAATTCACATTGAAATAAAAGTTTATTTTAAAATTTCAATTTTAATTTGAACCCACAATGTAAAATTTATAATTTGAATTTAGATTTGAGTACGTAAATTTAAATTCAAATTCAAACCCATAACTCAAATTCAAACTACATGATTGTAATTAAAATTTAATGAGTACGGCTTGTGTGTTTTCGAAAGCTCCGTGCTTTCAAGTTGTTTTCGATGAGATATTCGATTCAACGATCGGCTTCGTTAGACATAATTTACATATTAGAACTATTTAAAACCAAATTTCACAATTTTTGGACATTATTTGCTAAGTGATTGAAAGGTCTCAAAAAAGACTATTTTAATAGCCGATGTAGCACGTTTGTACGTTCAACGGTGTACAACGATTCACACTAGGTGAAATTTTAATAAAATTATTTTTACCACCAAGAGCAAGATTAGTACTTCTAATTTGAATTTTAAGTTTTCTACCATTATTTTTTATGATATTTTTATTTTCAGCTGCTTACTTTGAGACTATTCGTTCACTAGGTAAATGAAGTCAAAAAATTATGAAATTTTGTTTCTAGAAAGTTCCAGTAGTATAGATCATGTTTAACGGAGTTGATCATCGAATCAGGTGTCTCATCATCGAAAACAATTTGAAAGCATAGAGGAGGCCTCCGTGCTTTCGAAAGCAAACAAGCCTAGTTCAAATTTAATTTAAGTTTAAATCAAAGTATAAAATTTAAAAATCAAATTCAAACCCTTAACTTATATTTTACTTCAAAATTGTAGGCAAAAAAAACATGATTTTGTAAAATATAAAATTAAGTCTACAATTTGGATTCAAATTGGAACTTAAATTTTAAAATAAGAAGTCACAGTTTAAAATGTAATTGTTTTTATTAGATTTAGAATTTAAAATTGAGTTGGCAACTCAAAATATAAAACTAATTTATAATTTGAATTCAATTTCAACTAAGAAAATTACAATTTGAACAAATAAAAAATTGACATCTTATTCAAATTCACATTGAAATCAATGTTCAAATTGAAATTTTATATTTTTTTTGGTATTATTATTGAACTAAAAGTTAAAATTTCAATTTTAACTTGAATCCACAATTCAAAATTTAAAATTTGAATTTAGATTTGCGTTAAGAATTTGAACTTAAAAAAATAGATTTTAATTTACTTTCAAATAAGTCATAACTCATTCAAATGCATAACTTTAGTTATGATTTAATTTAAATTCAAATCAAAATTGAAAATTAAAATTCAACTTCAAAACTTAATCATATTTTAATTCAAAATTTTAAGTTAAAAAATAAAACTTGATTTTTATAATATATGAAATGGAATTAGGTATTTTCCAAACAAGTTTCAATTCTGCCCGAATTTAATCTTCAATCTAGTGTCTTAGGCTACATTGCTAAAGGAGGTGATTGGGGATTCCTATGCCACACGTAAATCAGAATCGGAATAGGACTCCCTTATACCAAATTGCAACAATTCGAGTCATCCATTATGATTCGAGAGTTAGAAAAGGTAGAACTAAAACCATGTAAAGAAGTAAACTTTGTAATCTTATTCTGGATGGAAATTCTAAAACTATCATTCTGTACATTCTCATCAAAGGACAAGGGCTAAATTTTGACTAGTCTTATTTTTATTTTTTATTTTTATGAATATGGAATGTTGGATGGTCTGAAACAAATTTGAAGCGCTTTTCGATCTGAGGCCCTACCAAGTGGCCAATAGGTGGGCACTTCATCTATATGTAGGCCCCTTGATCCGAAGTGTACTCCAAATTCTAAGCATATGGCATTTTTCACTTAGAACTATTGTTTTAGATGTTGTTGCACCCCTCTCTCTTTCTATTGCGGATTATCTGAGATTGGCCTTAGAGTACGCGGAGTAGATGGACGAGGCCAAACCTGGCTGAAGTCAAGGTCCGTTTGGTGCTGTTCAGACTTGGGTTTAGAAAACAACCATAACTTTGTGCTCGGGTGTCTGTTTTGGACATGCGGCCGCAAACTGGAAGCAACTTTTGGAGGCAGACACGCCAAGTGAGTTGTTTGCAAATTGACATCATTTTAAAGCCCAAATTTCATTATTTGACCTTCGAATCCTCAATTTTAGTTATTTTTTACTATCCTAGAAAAGTTTTATTTTATTCATTTTTGCCTTATTTGAATTTGAATTGGGTTATAATTGTTGCATTCATCCTGGTTCGATGAGGATTACAGCATAGAATGATTTTGTCTTCTTATTATTTTTGGAAAGTTCCATGAAACAGGTATTATATATAAGGTAATCACAGATTTGGGAGTCTAATATTACTCGTTTGCTCTCGGAAGAGATTCTTTTATCTCTCTCCCGCTTTGTGCTTCGTCTTTATCATGTTGCTTTTACGGTTGAGTCTGTGACACCCCAATAGTCCCACATCGGATGGGAATGTGATTGTCATTGGGTTTATAAGAGGACTCCATCCTAATAACAATAACTGGGCTTAAGCATTTTGGGCTGGTGGTTTGGACCCAACGAGTTATTATTGCTAGTAGGTGGGGTCGTTACATTTGGTATCAGAACCGGTTCACGAGCCGGAAGTGTGAGATGAGTCTTGGCTGAGCCAGGGTCTGAATTACAGACTAAGCCAGGGTCGGTGATTGACAGGTTAAGTTATGGTCGGAATGACAAAGGCTAGCGAGATAAGTCTCACATCGCCTGGTGATTTTGGGCTGTGTGTGTTTAGGGCTGACAAGGACAGGGACTAAACGGGGGGAGTCTGTGACACTCCAATAGTCCGACATCGGATGTGAATGGGATCGTCATTGGGTTTATAAGAGGACTCCACCCTAGTAATAATAACTGGGTTTAAACATTTTGGGCTGGTGGTTTGGACCCAACGAGTTATTATTGCTAGTGGGTCAGGTCGTTACAGTGTCGCTTTCCCTCTCTTCTCCAACATTTCTCTCCCAATCCCTCTCTATCTCCCACAATCTCTCTTAATCGCCTCTGATCCCTCTATTCTCTCTGTCGTTTATTGTTGCGCTATTATCAACAACCAATAAAAAGCATTGATCATGCTTTTTCTCTATTTGCTATTGAAATTGTAGAGGCCAAAAATTTGACGTTTTTTTCTCTTGAAATTTTTTTTGGCTTCTTTTTCCTTACTCTGGACTCACAATTTATTGTAGGGTGCCATCCTTTCCATATTCCTTTTCTCTTCAACCTTTGAAACTTGCTAACCTTCCTCCTGTGAGCCAATGATGTCACAAGCCCCCTTTTATACGCAACGAGATGTTCTTGATTTGCCACAACATTGGTGCCTGTTATATAGGTGAAGTTGCCTTCCACTAACCTTTTTGCTTTTGGCAGGCTGACGCATTCATAGATTGATGGGTTGATTACTAATGAAAATCCATCTCTCCTTTTTCTCATTGTTTTAAGAGTCCATACATAATAATTTAGAAGGGAAGGGAGCATGGATGGCCTGCTTGCAGTTGCTATCCATCAGCCCCTTGAAGTGATTTGATGTGACTCCCAGGAGGAAAGTGGAAAATCATTTTAGTTTGTCAGTCAATGGTAAATCTGAATCTGAGCCTCCTCTTTGTCTAATCTCTTCTTCTCTTTTTCAATTGCTTTTGCTTTTTTGCAGCTGCCTTTGTGCTAATGTCTGCTACTAACCCGAGTCTTGGTTGTTGAAAATTAAAATCATTGTTGCTTATCTTTTCTAATTTCTATTTATGAGAACATCTACATGCATTTGAATATTCTCCATTTTTTATATGAATGGCCTTGGGGAATTTTTGTTGAATTTTGTAGTTTTGAACTTCTGCTCATTGTACTGTAGGGTCTCCTTGTAATTTACATTTTAGTTTACTTTAAGCTTCTTTAGTTGTTGAGAAAGGTTTCAATAATGTGTAGAAATTATTTCACTTTTCGAGGATTGGTGGTGTGATTAGTTCTCCTTTTAGCATTACATAACAATACTAAGTTTCTGATTTCTATGTAAAACCTAGTCCAGGCTGTATTGTTACATACTGGTATTTAATGGTATGGATTATTGGTGGATTTCACAGAAGAAATGCTTCAAGAAAGATCTTATAGTACTTAGGAAGCATGTTGTCTGATGATTGCTATATCACCCATATGGTGGTGTATGTAGAAAGGGCTACTCTAACCCTCAACTCATTTTCTATCTTTTATTTTTATCTATTCATTAAGATAGCCTCCGAATGATTTAAATCTGGAGCATTACTAATTATTTAGACAGAGAATCACAACATTTCTCTTTTTTTCTTGGAATTTATTCCACAAACAATATTAAGGGTGTGTTTGGTCCAAAATAGGAATTAGATTTAAAATGGAAATCGGACTGGAATGAGATAAAAAAAAACAGAATGGTAAAATCCTCCAATATGTTTGGTTTAGAATAACAATAAGAATTGGAAAGTTGAGTCGTCTTCATTGTTTAGTTGAGGTGAAAAAAATTTTGATTATCAAAAAATAATTAAAATACAATTTATACTAAAATATAAAAATATAAAATTAAATTTAAAATTGAGTTTGCAAATCGAAACATAGAATAAAATTATAATTCAAATTCAAACTAAAACGTAAATTTTTAAAAAAATTTTAAATTAAAAATTGAGCAGACAATTCAAAATATAAAGCTAATTTACGATTGGATTCAAATTCAAACTTAAAAAATACATATCAAATTGCAATTTGAATCCTCAAATTTAATTTAAAATTTAAATAGTATTTAAAATTTAAACATAAAATCTATTCAGTTCAAAATATAAAATTAAAAATCAATTTCTATGTTTAAAAATTATATATTAATTTAAAATTAAAGTTAAAAAAATTAATTTCAAATAAAAAATAAAAAATATAATTGTAGTGCACTGAACTTCTGCAAATTGCGGAGTTCTAATGCAAGAATAGTGCTTAATACTATTCTGAAGGTTTGGACTGAGTTTGGTAGGCTTGGGAGTGTTTTCGAGGCTTAATAAGCGCTAAAACGGACTCCGGAGATTAAATTTTGCAAAATTGCAGTATTTGAGTTTGAGTACCGGTACTGGACTTGAGGTATCGGAACTCAATTGAGTGCCAAATTGGGCAGCTCTCGGGTTCTGCGGAACTCTGCTCTGGGTATCGATACCGGTACCGGGCTGAGTACCTGTACTGCATCGGGCAGGTACCGGAACGTAGTGGAAACCAGAATGTCACGCCTTGGATTACTCTGTTTTCCCGGGCACACCCACAGACCCGCCGTATACAAAGAAATTTTTTCTGTATACGAAATGATAGCTGTACATGTAAACCAAACAAGCTAAAACCACAAGTTAATAGCTGCTAAAACTGAAAAGTAATATATAAAACCTCGAGGGTTCCAGTATATACAAAATGTCTACAACACAACTCGCTCCTACGAGTATGCCGACAATATCACAGTATGTACAAGAAAAATCCAAAACTACCTCTGGAAGGTACTCCTCTAGTACTGCAGCAAGGCTGGAAGGGATCTAGCTCGCGGCTCTCTTTCCACGATCAGAATTAGCAACAGCAGTAGCCGTGGACGAAGGCTCTGCAAAAAAGGGTCAACAATTGGGTGTGAGAACTACTGCAAAAAGTAGTTCTCAGTGGGTACAGTCATTGATCTCAGTGGCTCACCCACTAAGTCTACAGAAAAGTATGCACAAGAATAGTAAAGGAAGCTGGAAAAATTCTACAGCTACATGCCACTATACTATCGCTAACCACTATTCTGTAGATAAAGAAATGCACACTTTGACCAATCTCGCTAGGGACTGCGAACGCACTCGTCCCGCCTGTCGAAGCTACACCAACCACCACTACGCTGGATTGTCGGTGGAGAAAAAGTCTAACCCGGACACTATGACATCAACGCAAACGCACAAAGCCCGACTCCGGAGTGGCACTCGTGGGCGCTACCCAACCGAGTATGCAAGCGTGTCTCTGTCGAGCTCAATCAGGCTCTCACAGGCTATAATCAAAACAAATGGGTCTAACTGGTCTAACAACCAAAACTCACATGTCCTTGGCATAATCTGATGCAAATACAGAAATTTGGGTCTACTGTCAACCGCGACGGCATCCGACAGTCCGAAATAGTCTACACACTACTGTAAAAATAAACTCGGCATCTCAGCACGAGCGTAACCTCATCCTACACTAATCTGGGTATCTATCGCATACTAACAGCGACGATACAAAAGAACCACAGCTCCTAAAGCTAAATCTGGTGATTTTCAGAAATGACAGTGTAGGATCTATATGTTTTCTCCTAAGTCAATTCCAAGTCCAACGTGTAAAATTATACTATTAGCTTAACTCCAAATTCAGATTTTATCTCTAATTCATGAATTCGAGTACTAGCAAGGAAATGAAACCAACAAAACATGTCGACGATATAACTTAGGGGGTATTCCGACGATTTCGGTAAACTTCAACGCACCTCGAAAAGCTAGTCCAACAACGACGAGAAGTCGAAAGGAGAGGAAACCACGCACTCGCCCGGTCTCCAATGGCGCAATTGCGATGCATGCACGCTCGAACGGCCCTCCGGATCGACGTCGAAATCACCCGAACTCGAGCCGCGATCACCACTACATATGAGTCCACCAGCTAGAGAGAGAGAGAAAGGAGAAGAAGAACCGGCCAAGAACCCCTCTCTGTGAATATAAAGGCTGGGGATAAACATTGGGTTGATCGACACATCAAAGGACCAAAATGCCCTTTACTTACTAAAAAATACAGCTGGAGTACCGGTACCCAACTTGGTTACCGGTACTTGGCCTCTCAGCCCGCAAGCTCGCACACAGGGTACCGGTACCAGCCCGATGCAGTACCGATACCCGAGCTCGATACCGGTACTCAACCAGTCAGTACCGGTACTCAGCATCTCCTCACGCAAACCCGAGAGCATTCGGTTCAGGAAATACACTGGGGTACCGGTACTCCTCTGTCTGGTATCGGTACTCAACATTGAAAACCTGCAGTTTGTAGATTCTTATGTCAAAACCTCACTCTCTTCTCGCGCTGAGTTCGTTTTGCGTCGAATTTGCCCAAAACGACTCCGACTTGTTACGACACTCTTCAGATGTGTCGGCAAGTCTCAGATGCTGAAACCCACGGCTGCAGAACACCAGAGACACTACACAGAATTTCCAACGTTCGGGTTCTGTAGGACTGGCCTTCGGGAATCGAAACTGACTGTCGTGTACTGGTACTCCAAATCGCGTATCGGTACTCAATGTTACAGAACTGTTTCGTGCAGTATGTAAATTTTGGGTTGTTGAGGGACCTAAGGGGAATTGTTACAACATGTAGTACACCTCTTCACTCCCACTCTCCTATTCTTTTGAGCTAAACCTAGAGAGAATAAGAGGTAAGTGCTTCTCTTCCTTGCTCTTGAATTTCTCTCTCCCAAACCCTAAATTCTTGGCTTTGATCACTTTTTCTTCATCTTTCTCCTAGGAACTTGCATCTTGGGCTTTGAGAGGAGCTTGGAAGTGGAGGAAAAAGCTTGTTTGAGGATGAAACTTCAACCCTAGCGCCCTGTAACTTGGGTTGGAGCTCTATTTGAGCTTAGTAGCTCTCTTGTATGTTCTGCATGCGAATTTTACAAGAGTTTTGGGTAGGAAACCTAGTTTGTTTGAAACTAGGGTCTAGGGTTTATTTTGGGGTTTCTTGAGTTTGAACTTGTTAGGGTTGAATTGATGTGTGTGAAACACTCCTTTAGGTTGGATTTGAAGATTCTACACTTCAATTTGAGTCTTGGGCAAGTTTTGCTTGGTCAAAGATAATTTTCACCTATTTCCTACTTTATTTTGTGGTGAATTTTGTAGTAATGTAAGGATTGAGATTTTGACAGTGTAGCTAAAATCTCTGTTGACGATATTTTTGTGTGTAATTTAATTACATAAGCACTCGTCAAGTTTCAGAAGAAAACGAGTTAGAATGGAGAAGTTACGTGATTAATACTAATCACTTAAAGTGAATAGTAACTCCGGTTTTTTGGAGAGGCCGATCAGTGGAGATGGCTTCTGGTGTGTATCGAATTCCGTTCATAGCACTCCAATAGCTCGTTTTCAACGGTTCGACTGTCCTGGACCCAATGGCACTGACGGATTTGGGTTATGATGCACGATTTTCGAGAAAAAGGGTTTTATTGGATTTATATATATATAGGTGTGGCTTTTGGAGATTGGAGAATGATTGGATTTCGTCGCAAATCCGTGACCAAAACAGGCGAAACAAAATCATGGATTTGATGACTCTGTCGTGCTGATCGCACTAGTGCGAACTATTCGAAAATCCGACGGATGGATCATCGGATAATCGTATGATTATCGAGGAGAGGTCAAAATGGCATTTTTGTAATCTCGCGCGAAAACCTCTATATTTTATGAACTGAATCGTGCGAGATCGGACGTGGACGTACGTACACGCGATTTATTCACGCTGTGAAGGACTCGGTTGCAAATAATCAGCTCTGGAGGACTTTTTTGCAAAATGTACACTTGTTATATATTGTTGCATCTAGGGTATCATGGAGGAAACCCTAGCTTTTGGACTCCTCCTCAGCTCAGTTAACCCTAGCCGTCACTAGCTGTCCCTGCCCTAACCGTGCACGCACCTCGGTCGCCGGAAAAGTCGACGTTCCCTCTCCTTTATTTTTTCCAGCACCACCTCTCCTCATCTTTGCCCGTGCTGTTGCCAGGGAGATTCCTCACCCTCGGGCTCCCTCCCTTTGGCCGTGCTCGACCTCCGGCAACCTCCCCCGTCGGTCGCCGCCGTCCAGGTAGGCCGCCGCTGCTGCTCCTTGCTCCCTTCGGCTAACCCAGACCCGACTGGGCTGAGCTCAGCCTAGCTCGGGGCCGGCGTGCCGCCACCACCCTTGATCGGCCGCACCGCTCTCCTTGGGCCTCCAGCGACCCTCCGCTTGCCGCCGCCGTCGTCCCGGTGAGCAGCTGGCCGCCGCCCAGCTCGTTAGGGCTGCTCAGCGCGAGCTTTGCCCGAGCCTGGGTGCGCACTGCCTTCGTGCGCCGCCGCCGCCCATCGACGGGCGCGCCGCTCTCCCTCCGGCCTCCGAGGATCCCTCGTTGTCGCCCGGAGCTCCCCCGACTGTCGCCGTGGCCGTCGCTGCTCTCTGAGCTCGAGCCAAGCTCGTGCGGGCTCGGGATGCCTCAGCGCCGCTGCTGCCGCCTTCCGCCGCCAGCCGGCGTGAGCGTCGGACCTCACTGGCCGGTCGCACTCGTCCGCCGCCGGAGCTTCCGCCGCCGGAGCTTCCGGACGGCCGAACTTGGCCCGTGCCCTCGACGAGTTTGTGTGGCTAGGGCATCAATGCCCGTTGCTGCCGCCGCCTTCTGTCATTGGCCGACGTGCGCCCCGGCCTCCTTCCGTCGCCCGCACCAGCCTGCCGCCGGTGTGCCCGCCGCCGAGCCGCCGCCGGCCATGCCATGGCCTCCCACGCTCGGTGAGCTTTATTTAGCTTAATTGTGCACCGTTTGGGATTGTTTCCACTGTTACGGCGACCCAAGGCTGCGGAGAAGAGCACGATGATCATTAGTCAGTGCTGATCACAGTGCTCACCTCATTTGGGGTCAACGAGCGTCAGATGTGATAATTAGAAGCGTTTTAGTTTCAGCGCGCAGTGTTCGCTGAACTTCGAGTCGCTCTCGCGCCTCCCATAGTGGATGGCCATGCTCCGAAGCGTGAGCACGGCCTACGGCACATCGAGATCTGTCAGTGGGTGTTTCGGCCAGCCTCGAAAG
The DNA here is from genome assembly GCF_001540865.1 of Ananas comosus. Classification (NCBI taxonomy): domain Eukaryota; kingdom Viridiplantae; phylum Streptophyta; class Magnoliopsida; order Poales; family Bromeliaceae; genus Ananas; species Ananas comosus. The sequence continues at coordinate 9,260,043 of NC_033637.1, forward strand.
CTCTCGAATTGTGCTGTCGAGCCATAAAACCCGGTAAAATCACATAAAATGATGTGATTTTATGGTATAGTAGGGGCTTTTGTGCAATTGTGCACTCCATGGTTGCTGTGGGCAGCACGTATAGGCTGTGGGTGACCCCTGGACTGATTGTCCAAGGTCTGGATCCTTTTGCGGAAACCCATTATCGATTTCGGTGCGTTTTCCGGAAAAATTCGTCGGCAAAACGTGGTTTCGGTTCGGATTCCATCCGGCGGTGTTAGAATACCCTGCGTTTGGTCGTTGAGCCTTATTGGCTGGTTTCTTGTGTCGTTTCGAGGGTTTGGAGACGACGGCTGAGTGACGGTGGGTTCCGGTGTCGAAATAGACACCTCCGGGAACTCGGATCGGAACGATTATCCGACGATAATTGTTTCGATGTGAGGAGGTGTGTTTGCTGCCAAGTTAAACGAATAGTTGTGTTTAGTGGCAGCGGGTGACTCGTAGCATGAGTCAGTGAGTTCCGGGACAGTTTGTGGGTCCCGGCGGAGTCTCGGTGCGCTTTTTGGGACTTCTGGCGTGTTACGGCAATCGATTTTGGGAAATCGATTCCCGTGGGTTTACATGTGGGGATTGTGAGTTAGTAGTTTGTATTCGTGGATTGAATTCTAACCCGGTGGACCCTCCATAGGTCCGGTTGACGATCTTCCACAGTCGGGAGAGAGGCATGCTATTCTTACAGGTGGGTACTTCGACCCGGAGTTGGTCTAGTGGTGCACGCTCGGTGACATTTCTTCTACCTTATCTCTCTTATTACTGTTGTTTACCATTGTTGAGCTTGACACCATGTGAATCGTTATATATTGCTCTACTTAGTATTTTTCTATACTCGCTATCATGATCTAGAAGTAGAGCGGACATTGTTTGCATCTCGTCCAGTATGACACTCTTTTGACCTAGTCAGTCGGTTCCTTAACTTCTGCTGTTTGATGACCTTTGAGGTCGGTATACCCTGAGGGGTGGGATTGTCGGCTAGTCGTGGCCGACGGAGGATTATAGTTTACTCAGATCCATTATTTGACATGTATGTGACCTAGTCGGTCAGTTTCGTGACTCTTGTCGTTTGATGACCTATGAGGTCGGTGTACCTTGAGGGGTAGGATTGTTTGTTAGTAGCTGACGGTTAGTTCTGGATTATATCGATTCGTGATGTCACTACAACAAATTCATGATTTAGCGGCATTTACTTTGCAGCATTTATTTAAATAACGCTAATTAATATATTTAACAGCATAACTTGATAAGTGCCGCTAGATTTAATAATTTAGTAGCAATTTACTATTAATGTTGCAAAATTAAATAAATTAGCAGCATAAATTAGTGAATGCCGCTGAAGTTTCCAGCATTTTATAAAAAATAACACTAAATGTAATAAAGTAGCAGCACTTATTGCTAAATGCCGCAATATTTTCTCTGCAACATTTATTTAAATCATGCCAATTAATATATTTAGTAGCATTACTTAATAATTGCTGCTAGATTTAATTATTTAGCAGCAATTTATTATTAATGTTGCAAAATAGGATACATTAGCAGCATAAATTAGTGAATGCCGCTAAATATAATAAACTAGCAGCACTTGTTACTAAATATCATTACTAATTAATATATAATTATTAATATATCTCATTTTGTTTAGAATTAAAAATTTTAAAATTAAAGTTTAAAATTCGAAACATATAATTTTAAAAATTAAACTTATAATTTAAAATTTAAAATTTTAAAATTAGTATTTTAAATTTTAAATTCTAAAATTTTTTATTTAAAAATTTTTATTTTTAAATTTTAAATATTAAATTTTTAAATTCATTTTAAATTTAAAATTTTAAATTTAAAACTATTAATTTTGGAACTTAAAATTTGATATTTGAAAATTAAAAATTTAAATTTAAAATCTAAATTTAAATTTAAAATAAAAGACTTAAAATTTAAAAAATTAAAATATACATAACTAATAGTCGCTAGCGCAAGTTGCAAAGGGCTTGGTGGTTGATACTCGAGGTCTCAAGTTCGAATCCTAGTTGATTCACATTTTCAGCAAAGTTTATTTCTATAAGAAATAAGAAAATAAACGAAGCGGGTAGCATCTCAAAAAAATTAAAATTTTAATTTTTAAAATTAGATATTTGTATTTGCAGTGTTATATTTATCTGCCACTAATAAATAATTTAAAATCAGCATTTAATCTCTTTTACCGGCATATTCCTAATGACACTAATTGATTTGCATTGGCGACATTTATAATAAATGTTGCTAATACTTTTAACAACATTGGCATAGGCAGTATTTGGTGTCATATGTTGCTAAAATTTTTAGCAGCATTTGTTGATCATTTAGCAGCATAAATAAATGCCATTAATGACTAATTTTCTATTAGTGTGCCCATTGTCACCCTACCTGCATATAACCTAGCCTAGGCCGCTCGGCTCATGCGTTGGCACACCCAACCACTTTTTCGGAAAAGAACACCCTCTTGCGGTGGATCAGACCGCTGTGTTCGTGAAATGCGTACGAGTCTCGGGCGATCAATGTATGCACAATAACCGACTAATAAGTCACAAGGATATCCTGATATCACAATAACCGACTAATAAGTCACAAGGATATCATGATATCCTTGTGACTTATTAGCCGGTTATTGTGCATACATTTTTGTCGATATTGAGTGGTCAGTACTTCATGCCTTTGGGAGGATGTTGAGTTGTTCCATCCTAGTTGACCTGAGTGGTCGGTACTTGTGTTTCCTTACAGTTCGATGACCTATTGGTCGGTGGCTCTAAGGGGCAGTGATTGTCGGCTAGTTGCCGACGGTTGGCTATTGAGCATATCAGCATTGATCGTCTGAGACTCGTACGTATTTCACGAACACAGCGGTCTGATCCACCACAAGAGGGTGTTCTTTTTCGGAAAAGTGGTTGGGTGTGCCAACCCGTGAGCCCAGCGGCCTAGGCTGGGTTATATGCAGGTAGGTGGCAGTGGGCACACGCTTGAGGTCTGCGGACCGATATGGCAGGTTTAGATTGGGTATATTTGGACTACTCGTCCGGTTGACGCATATGACTATAGTGGCGATTGTTGCATGCATACTTACAGTTCTTTCTTTACATTTGTCTTGCTATAGTTTTGATATCTATATATGCATTCGGTTCTTCTTTACAGTAGCGATAGTTATATATCCTGTTATTGTTTTACTTCCTTTCAGTTTATTGCTATTGTATTCGTTATATTTGCTCTTGACCTTGTTTATCTCTTCCTGTACCGGTGAGTACTCCTCGCCTTCGTCGGCTTGCGGTACCCACTGGGAGGGGGAGACATATCTACATGTTCTCACCCCCCACCATTTTTCAGGTATTGCGGGCGGTATGGGTCGAGACGAAACGTGAGACACGTTCGTAGTGGTCGATAAAGTTTCCGGTCCGGTGACATTCGGTCTAGTTTCTATCCTTATTCAAAATAAATAACTTAAACTTTATGGTTCAGTTGGCTTTCATTTATTTGAATAAATGTGACTTTGGTAAATGAATTATAGAACTTATAGTTTTCTTTGAGATGAAAATGGTTTTCTACCCCTCGTGGTAGCTGTTTTAAAGAAATGGTCTTGTTGGTTTTCATGACTCTTAGTGTTTCAAAATGAGTTTCCGGGTGGAAAACATTTTAAACTGATAGATGTGTATCTATGGATATTCGTAACGAAATGAATGTAAATGTGAATGGTGAATGTATGTGTATGCTTATACGGTTGTGGTTGTATATTGTACTTGTGCGATGCTGTGCAAATACATGGGAGATTCTGTCCGTGTGAACAGTAGATTTCCTGCATTTGTGGCGGATCTGACATACTCTGGGGTCAAAGTTATTTTAAAAAAAAAAAAAAAAAATTGGGCACACTTCCGCTTTGGATCTTAAATCCAAAGGGACCTCGGGGCGTGACAAGTAAGCTTTTTAGAAACTCCTAACCTTTTGAGAATTTTTCTTAGGGCGCTAAAAGTCTTAGAGACAATTTCGTTTGAGAAACGATCGAGTTTTCGAAGGTTATTCGGTGGGTTGGACCTCACTGAAATGGGTGAACTCCCGTTATGTCTCCTATATTGTTATAAGACTTATTTGATGTATATTTATGCTATTCATGACATGTTAGAATTTTTGGATGCATGATGCATATATGTTATATATGGAAGTTGACATACTTTATGTAGTAGAGGCAATTTGACATACTCTTTGTAGTAGAAGGTTATGATGATAACATGCATATTGTATCATATGTTATATCAAATTCCTCTTATGCAAATATGGATATGCATGCTAGATATGAGTAGTAATGACTTATGGAACACTACATGGCTAGTGGAACTAAAAAGGTTAGATCTCAAATGCAATAAATTATGCTCATTATAGATAATGGAAAACGTGACCCATTGCATGTTAGTAACATGATGTAGAGCTATATTGCACTTAATTTAGATGCATAACTAAAGTGGACATTATGATATTACTCGACCTCTAGGTCGATAGATGAAATTTCATGTTTTAGACGTGACAAAAGAGTTACCTACGCGTTTGATTATATAAATGGCAAAGGTAGGTAATTGCTTGCATGATGATTTTCATATTCCATGTAGTGGAGGTTTATGTAGCAAGGCATATGCATAATATGAACTATGATCTTGTGGACATGCTCGTCATTTATTGAACATGGCATCAGTAAGTTGTGTTCTTCATACTATAGTGGAAAAAGCATACGGTTGTCACCCGTTAGGGTTATGCATGAGATGTAAACCTTTATATACTTGAGAAATGTTGCATATTGGTAGCGACATATCACCGAGTTTATTGAATCCGAAACATGACATTTATGTTATGATATCCGACCTTGAGTCGACGATTGAGATTCCATGTTTTAGACATGATGATTGAGATATGTGGCCCTTGGGCATGATGCTTATGATCACGCTTGCTTGCCTTTGTGCTCATTCGCACAAGCTTGTAAGGGTCGCTCCCTACAAGCTGGCACTCCGCAGATGGCTCGCCTGTGCAGGATTGGGCGCCGGAGTGGATTGCTGTGGGGAAGGCTCATTCCTAGAGGGAGAATGTTGACTACCACGGGGCCATTAGGTATGGCACAAGTTGGGACGTTATCATATGTAAATCCCTCGTTAATTGGGTAAAAGTTAAGAAAACTTGACATAATACATCACAACTAGTTGATGCGTATAAAGTAGATAGACATACTAGTGGCTTATTACTATGTGACACTACTTGATGCATTCATAATAGTTGGATTTTAATGTTAGTCATTGTTTGTATTGATAGCCTTAGTGGTAGTAAATCTATATACATGTTGATTAGTATAGAAGTATAGCTACATGATGATAATGAAAGGGAAATACTTGTGCATGTAAATTTGCATGTAAACTTGCATATTAACTTGCATATACAAATACTTGTGCATGTGACACTGGAAAATCATATACATATTGGTTGACATTATCATGTAGAGGCATGACTATAATTGAATCTGTTCAATTAATTGTTACTTGTATGCTTAATACTTCTTGTATCTTATCATGCTTCAGTTGACCTAGTAGTGTATTTCGCCACTTTTGGCGGCTTACCCACTGGGAACTATTGTTTAATAGTTCTCACCTACATTGGTTGTTTGTTTCTGTGTTACAGAGCCTTCCACAACGGAAGAGGTTAGGGTTCGTGGCAAGGGATTAGGATTAGCGACTAGCTAGAACCTCTTCGGTGTTGTTATAGAGGACCCATCGGCATCTTTCTTTTAGTCTAGTTTGACGTTGTACAATTGTATTTTGTTCAATGTTGTAAATTTTGTAAGGTACTGGTGTTAAGATTCTTTTTGGAGTAGACTGATTGCTATGTTTAGGATTTGTTCCTACTTCCTTTTTATGTTGTTGTTGTTGTAGACACCTTGTGTGCGCCGGGAGTGCTTGGTGTACACGGCGAATTTGTGCACACGCCGGGTGGGCTTCTGCTGGAGCCCGAGGTGTGACAATAATTGAGTTATTTTCTACGCGAATTCAATTTTCAATCCAGTGTTCTAGGCCGAATTGAAAAAAGAGGTGATTGACTGTTATATCCTGACCTGTCGCAACCCGCCAATGACGATAGGATGTTGAGGCGAGGACGGCGATAGGGATGATGGTGGTTCCCAATCTGCTAACTGAGCCGAAAAGGTAGGAAAAATAGAGAGAAAGAGGAATAAAGGGGAAATTGAGATAAGAAGTGAGGAGAGGGGAAGTAGGGAATGGAGATGAGAGGAGATGAGAGGAGAGGAGAGAAGAGATGGGGAAGAGAAATTGCTAATTCATTTCATTCATAACCCATAATTCTGTTACACTTCCCTTATATCTCCCCTACATTACACTAAAACGTAATTACTGAAAAGTAAAGGACTATACTGTAAAAACAGATAACTAATAATGGACTGGTATGGGCCTAATCTGGAAGTGGACTGGACCCTCCTTCAGGCGCGGACCCGTTTGGTTGTCGGATCGGGCTACCCGATAGTAATCCGCTCCACCCGCAGTGCACCCGCTCCATTTGCCCTGTTTATTTACCTTCTAAGCCTTTTGTTGACTGCCCCTAGATCCTGTCGGACCCCTTGCTTCGCCCTAATCATGCCCTTTCTCTCGCTCGACTCCTCCATCTTCTTCCTGTCGTGCATTACACTCCCTCCCCCTCGAGCCGACCCTTGTCCTCAAGGGTCGAAGTCGGGAAAACAGCTTTTAAGGGTCCAGTAATCCTCCCAGGTGGCCTCAGAGTCACCCAAGTTGCTCCATTTAATGAGGACCTGGGCTCGTGCTCTGTTTCCCCTCTTCACCATGCGCCGGTTCAAAATCTGCTCCGGCTACGCCAGTAGCTGTCCTCCTTCGCCAACCAGAGGCACTGTGGGAGAGGTTTGTGTCGGCGAAGGCGTTCCTCACTTGAGAAGCGAGACGTGGAACACGGGATGGATTTTGGAGCCTTCGGGGAGTTGCAGTTCGTAGGCTACCGGCCCTACTCTGTTGATGATCTTGAACGGCCCATAATACTTCGAGGTAAGCTTGAGGTTGCGCCTGAGGGCTACGCTGCTCTGGCGATAAGGTTGTAATTTAAGGTATACCATCTCGCCCTCCTTATACTCCTTGTCTTTCCTGTGTCGATCAGCATTTTGCTTCATTCGGTTCTGCGCCTCCTTAAGCCTCTCTCTCAGTGTTTGTATTACCTTCTCTCTCTCCCTATTCCACTCCTCCACTGTCTGTTCGGTCCCCATTCCCAGGTTGTTTACTGTGTAAGTTGGTGGGGAATAACCGTATAATGCCTGGAAGGGTGTCATTCTGAGGGACGAGTGATGGTTGGTATTGTACCACTACTCGGCCAGAGTTAGCCACTTGTGCCGTCGATGCGGGTAGTGAAAACTCATGCATCAAAGGTATGTCTCCATACACCTGTTAACCCTCTCCGTCTGTCCGTCGGTTTGGGGATGGTAAGCTGTGCTCATCTGCAGCTTGACGCCCAACAGCTTAAACAGATCTTGCCAAACCTGACTGGTGAAGATTTTATCTCTATCAGACACTATTCCCTTAGGTAGCCCATGAAGCCGGTATATGGTGTCTAAGAAGGCCCTCGCCACTTCTTGTGCAGTATAAGGATGGGTTAAGGCGATAAAGTGGGCGTATTTGGTGAGTCTATCGGCCACTACTAAGATTGTGTCCTTGCCTTCCGATTTGGGTAAGGCTTCTATGAAGTCCATGCTTATCTCCTGCCATGCTTGCGTGGGTATTTGCAAGGGTTTAAGTAGCCCCGCATAGGGTGTACCATCAACCTTATTTTGGATGCATATCTCACAACCTTTAACCTTCTTCTCTACATCTTTCTTCACCCTGGCCAGTAGAAAAGTTGTTTGATCCTTTGATATGTGTGATTGATGCCGGAGTGCCCCCCTAGGGAAGATGCATGCATTCGCTCCATCAACTGCTGTCTTAGCTCCCCTGTTTCACCAATATATACCTTTATACTTAAGCACCCCTTGGTTGAAAGTATAGTCTGGCTGGGATTCAGGGCTCAGTAGCAACTCACTAATGATCTGTTGGGCTTTGGTATCACCTTCATAGCTCTTAGTAACCTCCTGTACCTATGTAGGAATGATAGCAGTTATAGCTTGACTATTCCCTTCTTCCACTTTCCTTCGCGAGAGAGCATCTGTGGTGAGGTTCTGAAAGAAGGGCTAAAGAGCATAACCTCTTGAGTTGTATTAACGAATATATATAGTACAAGAGATTGTCTTACTATAGTAACAATGATTACTATAGTAAGAGTATAACTAGGATTACATACTATATAATCCTACTCTATAGAAGGCGGTGATGCTACTCTATATAAGGCAATAATACACAATACCCTAATATAGATAAAATATATCGTAACATCCTAATATAGATAAAATATATCGTAACACTAACCCAAGACCAAAACTAAGTACACAGACTCGGTTATAGTACAGGCTTGATATGACATTCACAATATTGTTCATATCCGACTCATCGAGAGTCTCATCTTAAACTAATTAAGGCGACTTTTAAATGCTTTGATTCTATTCTTAACTGATCGAAAAAGAATGGTCATATGACTACAAAAGCCAAATATGACGATCCAGTCTCATCTTGCCCGCCACATAAATGTTAGGGCGATCACCTATGTGAGTGGGCTAATTAGTGCCTAATGACAACACCAATGAACCGAGTATTAATTATATGATCACATTGAAAGGGAAACAAGATTCTTTATTACTACTAAACCATATGATATGTAAAAGAATGTCCATACATCAAATCATGTATATCAAATTCTGTATAGACCCAAACTATTTATATGGGTTTGGAACACATCCCTAGCTATCGGCATGGTCGGTAGATCAACCACCATTCTATTGATGGAGATATGTTGAAGAAATACCTCACCAAGCTTAATCATATCACGAATATACTGAAATCATATGTCAATGTATTTTAGTTCTGTTATGATATTTTGGATCCTTCACATACTCCAAGATAGTCATACTACTGGAGAACATCTCTAGGCACATCTAGTCTAGATGCAGCATTGAGATGCTCAAGAAATCTCCTCAACCATATAGTCTCCTAAACAGTTGTAGAACCAGAGATAGACTTCATTTCCATCGTTGATAAGGCAATGCAGCTCTGCTTTTTGCTGCAATTGTAAAACTACTCGACCACCAAGCATAAACACATAGCCTTAGATAGACTTTCGCTCATCTCTATCACTGCCCCAATCAGCATCACTAAATCCTTACAATCTTAAGTCCACACGGTGAAAGCAGAGAATGAGATAACTAGTTCATTTTGAATATCAAAAGATTCTCTTGCCACCTGCTAATGTATTCCCTAGAATTTCAACCATTCACCGCCTTTATAGGACTATAAAATTTTAATGAATGCGGTGAATCATTCATCACTTTTACTAATATTTTTTGGGTAAATTGCATTGTTACCCCCTGAACTTTTGGTGAAGTTTCACTTTACTCCTCGAACTCCTAAAATGGACATCTAACATCCTAAACTCTAATATTTCATTCGTGTTGCCCCTTCTGTCAGTTTTCCATCAAGCTCCGTTAACCGAAAACTGACGAAAGGGTAAAAATGAATGAAATATTAGAGTTTAGAGTGTTAGATGTCTATTTTAGGAGTTTGGGGGGTTAAGTGAAACTCGCCAAAAGCTCATGAGGTAGCAGTGCAATTTACCCNCGCATATTTTTGTTGAGATAGATGAAGACCAGAGGGAGAGCGATGAACCTCAATACCCAAAAAATAATGCATCGGTCCGAGATCCTTCATGGCAAATTCGCGTTGTAAAGTAACGATAAGAGCATCGAGAAGAGATAAGGAACTGCCGGTGACAATAATATCATCAACATACAAAAAGAGAACAAGAGTGCCAGAGGAAGAATGACAAACAAACATTGAGGGATCAGCAGTGCTGCCAACAAAACCAATCTCAGAAAGAAAAGAAGTGAAGCGCTGAAACCAAGCCCGAGGAGCTTGTTTGAGACCATATATCGCTTTACGTAGCCGGCAAACGTGACTAGGAAGTGAAGGATGCACAAAGCCAGGTGGTTGTTTTATATAAACCTCCTCAGAGAGAGTGCCATGAAGAAAGGCATTCTTCACATCAAGTTGTCGGAGAGACCATCCAGAGGAGAGAGTGACTGAAAGAACAGTACGAATAGTGGTCGACTTGACAATCGGAGAAAAAGTCTCATCAAAATCAATCCCTTGTTGTTGTTTGTAACCCTGAGCTACTAGTCGAGCTTTGAGACGCTCAAGAGAGCCATCTGCCTTCTGTTTGACTTTGTAGACCCATTTACAGCCAATAAGATTGACAGAAGGAGCAAGAACAAGCTTCCAAGTATCATTGGTGAGTAGTGCATCAAATTCTTCAGCCATGGCAGCACGCCAACCTACATCCTGAAAAGCTTTATGAAAAGTGGTAGGCTCAGTAGGAAGAGTAGTATGTGTAGAAGCTAGGAAGGAGGTAGAGCCAGCAAAATTCTTAGCCATAGACCGAGTAAGCATAGAGTGTGTCCGGATTGGTAAGGAAGGCTCAGCAGGCTGAGGTGAAGGTGGCCTGTCCGATGTGGAAGGCGTCAACTCAACAGGAGAAGGTGAAGCTGTAGCAGCAGTAGGTTGGAAGGTGTGCCGTCTGGTATAGACTCGGAGTTCAGGTGGACCAGCAACAGTGGCAGCATGTTCATTACTAACCTGTGTGGCATCATGATTCAAGGTGGAAGGAAAAGTCGATACAGTCTCAGATGGTGAAACAGATGCATTTGAACCAACATCCGGAGAAAGGCGTGTGAAGGAAAAACCAAAGATGGCATCAAGAGAGGAAGGACTTTCGCCCAATAAGGGAGGATTAGAAAGAAAATGTTGAAACATTTGAAAATTTGAGGTAGTGGGGGAAGATGAGGAAGAAAATTTAGACAGACAAGAGTAAAGAAAAACAGTTTCAACAAAAGTAACATGGCGAGAAATAAAAACTTTACCAGTGCTCGGATAGAGGCAGCGAAAGCCCTTATGTTTGTCAGAAAGACCCAAGAAAACACAAGAAAGTGATCGGGGAGAGAGCTTGTGATCTGCAATGTCCTGAACATCGGGATAACACAAACATCCAAAGACTCTGATAACTTGCAAGTCAGGAGAAGCACAACCATGGAGAATGCCATATGGTGACCGCCCATTTAAAATAGTAAGAGACGGAAGTCGATTTACAAGAAAAACAGCAGTTTGAATGGCCTCAGCCCAAAAACGAGGAGGCAAGCCAGCTTGGAACAGTAGACTTCTAACAATGTTAGATAAATGCCTATATTTTCTCTCAGCAAGGCCATTTTGTTGAGGAGTGTAAGGACAAGAAAATCGGTGAATAATTTCATTTTGTGAGCAAAAACTAGTAAACTTGTCATTTACAAATTCCGTACCATTGTCAGATTGAAAAATTCTTATTGAGCTGTGAAATATATTTTCAACCATCTTTTTGAACTCAAAAAATTTGTCAAAAACTTCATGTTTAAATTTTAAAAGATAAAGCCAGGAAAATCTAGAATAATCGTCGATAAAAATAACATAATATTTGTATCCAGAAACTGAGGGCATAGGTGATTGCCAAACATCAGAATGAACAATATGAAAAGGAAAAGCAGATAGATTCTGAATCATGAAATGAGAGTTTAACATGTTTTCCTATATTACAAGCATTGCAGACAGATAATTTCAGTGCAGAATCATAAACAATTTTATTATTTTTAATGAATGTAGAAAGAACAGGAAGACTAGGATGACCTAACCGTCTATGCCAGACATCTCCACTAAATCTAGATGCAATAAGAGCTAGTTGTTGCTTATTCCCTACACTTGCAAGTCTAGAAGAAATTGGATAAAGTGATGTTCCCGAGCTAGGACATCGAAGAAGCTCCTTCCCTGTTTCCTTGTCCTTCACAGAGAAACCAGTAGAGTCAAATTCAAAAAGAGAATTATTATCTTGACAGAATTTACGCACTGAAAGTAAATTTCTCTTAATAGTAGGAACAACAAGAACATTTTTTAGAGCAAAAGAGTTAGAAGATGTATTCAATTGAGTTTCACCTGTCTGAGTAATATCAAGTAAATTTCCATTACCAACAAGAATTTTTTCATGCCCACTATAAGGTTTAGAAGATGAGAGAATACCAGAGTTTGCGGTTATATGATTTGATGCTCCGGTATCCGGATACCAGACTTCCTCACCGGGTTCGTGAAGGTTCATAGCAGCAAAGGTCTGAGGAACTTCATCAGCAGCGAAAGAATGATTGAAGCGTTGTCTGCACTGAAGAGCAGAATGATTGAACTTTCCACATATCTGACATTGTATGCCGGACTTCGGAATATATGGTTGTTGATTTGGAGTGTAAGATTGTTGAGGATAATTAGGTTGAGACTGTGGGTAGATTTCAGGAGATCCACGACCAGAATAGTGTCTACCACGTTGTCCTCGGCCTCCACGATATCTACCTCCACGGCCTCCACGATTACCACGTCCACGATTGGCATAAAGAGCTTCACCGTCAATAGTGGGAATAGCAGAGGACGTAGTCACACTAGTGCGACGCTGAACTTCTGTTTCTTCTTGCATCAAGAGTGGACGAAATTGTTCACAAGTTGGCTTATTTCTATGTGTGTTTAGAGCACTAACAAAACCTCGATATTCCTCTGGTAGTCCTAGAAGAACAGTCATGACCAAATTATGGTCTGACTCGATTTCACCAATCGCCTGAAGAGCATTACCAATCGTCTTGATCTTTTGTATGTAATCACTCATGCTCATTGAGCCTTTCTTAATGCTCCACAATTCAGACTTTAGAGAAAAAGCCGTGGAAGCAGTCTTATCAAGAAAATATGTCTCAATAATTCTCCAAGCATCATATGCAGTTTTAGGTGAGCTAGAAACAATCATATGTAATATGCTAAGAGATAAAGTGGCATTAATCCATGAAAGTATAGTAGTATCGTCCTTTTTCCAACTCACATATTCAGGATTTATAACCTCATTCTTATCAGCAGTATCGATAGTCTGAGAAGGCACAACATTAGTTCCGTTCACATGTTTTGTAACACCAAAACTTTCTAAAACATTAAGAAAGACTTGTTTCCACACAATATATGTGGAATCGGTGAGTTCTAGTGGTATGAGAGTTTTGATATTAACAATTGGCAAATTTGAGGTAGAAGAAGACATGTTTACAACCTTAAGATAAGGATCCACCACTAAATAAGAAAGAAAGATAAATCGGAATGTAGCGGATGTGAATAAAAAAAAGAACCTGAATTCTACCACATGAGAGGAACCACTTATCACCAAATAAGATCGACCGCACCAAGAAAAGAACCGAGCGATACGAGCAACCAACAGTAGAACAGTCCGAGTGGCACCAAAGGAGCAAAGAGGAATCATAGAAAGGCTAAAAATACTGTAGCAGAAATACTGTAGCAGAGGCACTATAGCATTGGTAATGTAGAGCTGGTACTGTAGCGCTGGGACTGTAGTGTTGGTACTGTAGCAATGACACTGTAGCAGTACTGTAGCGATAGTACTGTAGCAGTGCTGGGAAGATAGAAAACCAAAAGAAAAGACACCTATAGAAAAAGGTGAGATTTATGGTAGATGGTGGCTATGGATCGATATCCCCACATTAGGGTTCCCGCTCTGATACCATGAAAGAAGGGCTAAAGAGCATGCCCTCTTCAGTTGTATTAACGAATATATATAGTATAAGAGATTGTTTTACTATAGTAACAATGACTACTATAGTAAGAGTATAACTAGGATTACATACTATATAATCCTACTCTATAGAAGGCAGTGATGCTACTCTATATAAGGCAATAATACACAATATCCTAATATAGATAAAATATATCGTAACAGGTTCTCTTTTTCTTTCTTGTACTGTATGGTATAGTCCATTCCCATCAATTTGAGCATTCCCTTCTGTTGGATCGCCGTAGTGATTTTTTGCTCAAGTAAGTATTTTAGGCTCTCGTGGTCCGTTTTGATGACAAAGGGTTGTGTGCTGAGATAATGCTTCCATTTCGTCACCGCTAGCACTATCGCCAAAAACTCCTTTTCATAAGTCGACAGCCCCATGTTTCTTGAACATATCGCCTTACTAATGTAAGCGATGGGTCTCCCTTCCTGCGAAAGCACTGCGCCAATCCCATACCCGCAGGCGTCCACTTCGACGGTGAAGTGTTTGGTATAATCTGACATGGCCACGACAGGTGCACTAGTCATCATTTCCTTAAGCTTCTCGAATGCTCTCGTTGCTTCCTCATTCCAAGTGAAACTATCCTTCTTAAGTAGTTCAGTCAAAGGTTTGCTAATACCCCCATAACCTTTTATGAATCGGCGATAGTATCCTGTAAGTCCAAGGAACCCCCGCAGCTCCTTAATTGTTGTTGGGGTCGGCCAATTGTGCATGGCTTCGATCTTGGAAGGGTCCGTAGACACCTCTTCACCTGATATCAGGTGTCCTAGGTATTCCACCCTTCTTTGCCCAAAGTGACATTTGCTCCTCTTTGCGAACAATTGATTTTCTCTTGAGACTCCCAGCACCCTTCTCAAGTGTTCAGCATGTTCCTCAATCCCCTTGTTGTAGACTAGAATGTCATCAAAAAACACTAGCACGAACTTCCTCAGATAGGGTTCGAATACCTCGTTCATGACCGCTTGAAAGGTGGCTGGCGCGTTAGTTAGTCCAAAGGGCATAACGAGGAATTCGTAGTGGCCGCGGTGCGCCTTGAAGGCCGTCTTGTGTACGTCCTCAGGATGCATTCTTATTTGGTGGTACCCCACTCTAAGATCTATCTTTGAAAAATATTGCGAGCCTTGTAATTCATCCAGGAGATCATCTATTAGTGGGATGGGATACTTATCCTTGATGGTTGTCTTGTTCAACTGCCTATAATCCACACAAAACCTCCAGCTATTGTCTTTCTTTTTAACTAGCAACACCGGCGATGCATACGGGCTCATACTCGGTCGGATGATCGTGGATTGTAGCATCTCTTTAATCTGTTTCTCAATTTCATTCTTTTGCTCGTGGGTGTACCTATAGGGTCTGACACTCACTGGTGAGGTCCCCGGTTGCAGTGGAATCTTGTGGTCTTGGGTTCGCTGGGGAGGTAACCCCCGGGGCTCCTGAAGCACATCTTCGTACTCTTGTAGTACCTGCAGCACCAGTCCTGGTATGTCTACTTCCCCTTCTACTGTCTCTCCAGGACAGTATTGCCCTATTGCACAACAACTTCCCTCCAATTCGGCTTGATACCACTGAGCAGCAGTCACAAATTTCAATTCAGCTTGTGCTGTTAGAGCCTTCGATCCTTCTGCTATTCCCTTCAATACAGTCTGCTTTCCCTCCTTCATGAAAGACACCGAATTGTCACTATAGTCGAAGGTTACCTTTCGATACGCCCTCAGCCAGTCAATTCCCAAGATTATGCTCGAGCTATCCAACCTTATAACCCTCAACTCGAATTGATACGGCTCCCCCTGCATAGTCCACTGAAAATTAGAACATTTGAGCTTACTTAAAACCTTGTGCCCATTAGCTACGGTCACGATAAGCGGCGATGCTGCGGTCATGATAGCCTTAACTTCCTTGGCTACTTGGAAATCTATAAAACTGTGAGTGCTTCCTGTGTCTATTAGAATGGTGACCGTCTTGCTTCCCACTTCTCCTTGCACCTTAATGGTGTCGTTTTGATTTTGTCCACTTAGAGCATGCACAGATATGCTTGTCTCTTCACCTTCCACTCCTGCATTTGGTGCTTCCTCCTCGCTCTCCGACGCTATCAGCTGTTCGTCGAACACTTCGTCGGGTTCGGGGCTGGCATGGATAAAGTGTAGGGTCCTGTTTGCGCATTGGTTACCCGGGTGATACTTTTCTCCACATCTGAAGCACAGTCCCGCTGCTCGTCTTTGTTCAAACAGCTGTTTGTCCCCACTCGACTGATTACTTCCTCCCTTTGGGTGGCCCGGCCTGGACTCTCCTCCCACGGTTGCTGTCTTGTGCATCGTATTGCCCGAATACAAGTTTTCTGTGGCTCGGTAATTGAGGCGACTCTTTCTCATGAGTATGGATAACACTTGTTCGTGTAGCCTTGCTTGTTCAGAAACCTCCTCCAATGTGGTAGGGTAGGACAAATCGATGAACGGCACTAGCTCTTCTTTCAGTCCACTTATATAGCTCTCGATGAAATGCTGTTGGCTTAGAGTAGGGTTGAGGTATAGCATCCTTGCCCTTAACTCCTCAAATCTCTCCTGGTACTTTTCCACAGAGCCAGTTTGTGTCAATTTGTTGAATTCCAGCACCATCCTCTGGGCCAGTGATCCCCCAAATCGCCTCCATACTGCCTTGACGAAGTCCTCCCAAAGGATGTTGGGTTTATCCATGATATAGCCTTCCTTCCACGTGTGGGCCTTTCCCGAAAAGTGCATGGTTGCCACCTCTACCCACTGTGGTTCAGGAATCTGGTAGATTCGAAAATACTGCTCACACTTTCCGCTCCACTCTCTGGGCTCTTCGCCGCTGAATGCTGGAAAGTCCAACTTCGGATAAGGTACACAGTTATTCGGTCTTTCTTGTTGCTCTTCCATCCTATCCAGTTGTTTGAAAGGATTGGGTAGTATTCCCTTCCCTTTATCCTCCTGTCTTCGGAACGAGTTGCCCGCAGGTGGTGCACTAGCTGGTTGTCTCCCTTCTCTAATCACCACTGATGGATTGCTTGCTGAGGAGTTGTCCCCCGTCGGCAAGGTTGGTGGCTGCGGTTGATTGACAAACAACCTTAGCAATTGCTCATGGCGGCGGGCACTCTCTTGCTGCATATCATCCAACTGCTGTGCCAACACGCTGATCTTCTTACTATAGTCCATGCTGAATTGTTGCAGTTTCTCATCTCCCTTCTCACTGTTTTCCACTGCAATTTGCTGCATCCTTTCCTCCAATGCATGAAGATGTTCGTTCATTTCTCTCATTCGAGTCCCTTCAGCCATCTCTGCCTCGTCTATGAGCTTCTTGCTGTGGAATTTAAATCGGTTGCCCTTCTTTGCCCCTATGGTTACAGTTGGCTCACCAGGTGTTCGATGAAAGCTCCACCCCGTCGGCTTGCTTACCCCTGATCCAAGTGTTTCCTGACGATGCTCGTAAGTTCACACAGGCCACAGATCGAACAGTGGCAGCCTTTGTTGAGACTTAGGCCTTGCGCCAAGTCCCACAGCTCGGCTGCTTAGTTGCCGTGCCAACTCAACGACCCAATGGATCGGAATCAGCTGGCAATACACTGTCCTTCCCTGCAGGATCTCGCGTCTCTGATACCAGATTGTTATATCCTGACCTGTCGCAACCCGCCAATGACGATAGGAAGCTGAGGCGAGGACGGCGACATGGATGATGGTGGTTCCCAATCTTCTAACTTAGCCGAAAGGTAGGAAAAATAGAGAGAAAGAGGAATAAAGGGGAAATTGAGATAAGAAGTGAGAGGGGAAGAAGTAGGGAATGGAGATGAGAGGAAAGGAGAGAAGAGATGGGGAAGAGAAATTGCTAATTCATTTCATTCATAACCCATAATTCTATTACACTTCCCTTATATCTCCCCTGCATTACACTAAAACGTAATTACTGAAAAGTAAAGGACTATACTGTAAAAACAGATAACTAATAATGGACTGGTGTGGGCCTAATCTGGAAGTGGACTGGACCCTCCTTCAGGCGCGGACCCGTCTGGTTGTCGGATCGGGCTACCCGATAGTAATCCGCTCCACCCGCAGTGTACCCGCTCCATTTGCCCTGTTTATTTACCTTCTAAGCCTTCCGTTGACTGCCCCTAGATCCTGTCGGACCCCTTGCTTCGCCCTAATCATGCCCTTTCTCTCGCTCGACTCCTCCACCTTCTTCCCGCCGTGCGTTACACTGGCTACCTATTCCATCTAGAAGACGGAATCAGAATGGAATTCCTGTATGCCAAAGACAAACGGAATTGTCTATTCCTATTCCGATTATTGGCTAGAAAAAAGGTGAACCAAACATGCCCTAAATGCCTGTTTTATCATGCTTATGATTTTCTTCTAGCTGGAGATATTTTTAGTGGAAAGTTTAGTAAACAGAAAACACTAGGCCTTCTAATGTTATGGGAAGTTAAAATGAGACCATGAGTCTCACAGACAAAAGCCCTAATATGGTGCTTTATTTTTGGTTGTGGCGGAAAGCTGTCGGAGAAACTTTGATTTAGTACCCGTTTGGCAGGGCTTATGCTGTTGCCTAAAGTGTGACCTCGCCAAATTGGACGATTGGCAATCAAAAGCCCGTTGGGCTTCTGTTGTGACAGGCCGCACATAGTGCGTTGAAGCACCCTACAGCAAAAGCTCCAAAGGCGGACTGCACCACTAAACGACTTAAAATGTTTTCCTTAAAAGATCAAAATACCCTCGAACAAAATAAAAAGTTCTCTTAAAATGTTTTCCTTAAAAGATCAAAATACCCTCGAACAAAATAAAAAGTTTTGCTAAGTCCTTTTCTTAACTTCTTTTTACGTATTGTTTTGTTGAACCTATAACTATAATACTGAAGGGTAGAGATGCATGGGCACCATTGAACTATAGGTACGTTTGGTTCGCGCTATTTTTTTAAGATTACTAATAATCCAATAGGAATAAAAAAAATATGACGGTGTTTGGCTAAACGTACTAAGTAATCTAGTTGGTAATATTAGATTTACTTGGGAATGAAATTCATCCCAAAGTACTAATCTCATTCCTTTGAGAAATGGTGGGTATCCTCATATTAATGGATTGGAGTAATCATAAAATATCTAATCTCTTTCTTTCTTCCTACCCGCCGGCTAGTTGGTATTATTTTTCTTTACACTCTAACCTTATCTCTCTCTAAACTTATCTTTTTCTCTCTAAACTTCATCTCTTTTTCTCTCTCTAAACTAAGCTCTCTCTACCTCTATTTTTCTAAAATCTCAACTCTCTCACTCTCTCTAACCTCGACTCTATTTCTCTTCCTATTTCTTTAATTATGCTCTCTCTCTCTAACCTATGTTCTCTTTCCCTTTTTTCTAAAAAGATGTTGAAATTTTTAATAGCATTATCTAAATTAAATTAATTAATAATTAATTAATTGTATGTTTTTTGTAATCTTAAATAATATTACTAAATAATATGACCGTGCGAACCAAACATAGGAATACCACATTTTTAGTAATAGGATGAATAGGAATAAGATTCTCGGATATCTTTTTATTCCTAGTAATCTTCCATAGTGCGAACCAAACGTGCCCTATAGGATATCTGGAGATCAACTCCAGAACTTTACAATTTCTGGTTGAATGAATTTTTATTTATTTTGATATGAATTATTTAGTCAATTAAATTTAAGAAATTTGCCAAACTAACCATTAATTTCGTAATTTTTGTGGCATTTAACTACTTTTGTGTGGAAACAAGTGTTATTTTTGGTTACAGCTAATAATCAATATAATTAATTGTGTCTGTAGTTTTAATGAAATCTCTAAAACCATAACTAATTGAACAAAATAATTTTTCTCTATGACAATTTTAAATTTCACCTTTTATTTTATCTTAGATATTTTTAATTAATTTTTTTTATAAATATTTTGCTTTATACCTTAAAGCATGTTTTACAATATCGTATTATGTGCTAAATTTGTTCTCTATTTTTATTTGAAATTTTGTTTTGTTTTTAGATCAGAACAATAGGTATTATGTTAGTTTTAGTATTTTAAGTATTTTGTAATATTTCAGTAGAATATTTGCCAAATAATTTTCTACACTCTACAGAACTTTTATAACAAAATCAGCCAAACACTCTACAACTTTTAGAATAGCATTATGCCAAATAGCTCAGCCAAACAGGACCACAATGTTTCTTGGTAAAGCACTACTCAAAGAGCACCTCATCAATCTGCTACAGCTGGGCGGAAAACAAGCTTAAATGTTTACCAAGACTGGGCAATTTGAAGGCCTAAAGGAATTACAAGGAATTGATTCGAATCGTGAGAGAGGAAAGGAGAGGAGAGCTGAGTCTTGAGAGTGGAAAGGAGATGTTACCTGAATTTCCATCTAAGTGATAAGTTGAATCTGAGTCTCTTTAACTTGGTTTTTTTTTTGGCTTTTCTTAGTCGTCCAATATTTTTCCCTGAAAAATATGATATATACTATTCTATGGTAACATATACACTACGTTCTTCTTTAGGAATGGCTATGCTTTTCTTCTTCCTTAGCAATGTTTGGCAAAAGAAAAAGGATAATCTGAGTTAGCACCTATTTATCCCCTAATCATGAAGTGCCCCATTCTTTCGGTATGTTATTTCTGAATTCTTTCTGCATTTTTTGGATCCCTTAAACTGTTGTGCACCATTTCTTAAAAATATTATTATTTCTCGTAAGCATAGTGAAGTGGTGCATTTCAAGGTGCATCTCCTAAATACATAGCATTGTTTTCTGACAAGAACTTCCATTATCATGCATGCACGCTTGTCTAGTGTTTAGTCTGATCTTTGCATTATTGCTTAAGAAAAGACCCATGACTTCATAATATTTGCTATCATGACAGATCCTTATTCTGCTGCAATTGGACTCCATGACTTGGATGCTATCTATTGTTGAAATTTGGATCAAGGACCCTCCTTGTCGAGGCAAGATGAAAGCCCTAGGCTACTTCTTGGTGCTAAAATCCTATAATTGCTTCATCGACAGGTGCAATTTGATTTTTCTGCATTACTAGACCGAAAATTATTTGGTGTTAATTGGCAATGTCAGTTTGCTTCAATCCTTTTTCCTATAGGTTGTTGCATTCCTTTTATATCCTAAAATATGCAAGTTTACTATATCGTTCTTCCTATATATGATTAGAGTCTGTCTATGTTTCAAAGAAAGCGCAGGAGATCAGAAAAGATATACGCATACTACCCAATTCTCTTAGTCTAATTCTTGCTTTATTACTGAAGAAAAGACCCATGAGTTTATAATATTTTCTATCATGGCAGATCTTTATTCTGCAGCAATCAGACCTCATTACTTGGGATGCATTTACTGTTGAAATTTGGATCAACAGCCAGGGCAAGAGCAAAGCCCTAAGATAATTTGTTGTTGGTTATCCTAAAACTGTAGAAATGCTATTTGAATTTTTTTACATTACTAGAGCGAAAATTTCTTGGCATCAGTTTGCAGTGTTGGTTTAGTTCAATGCTTTTTTTTTTTTGCATGTTGTTGGGTTCGTTTTATATCCTAAACTACGCCGCTTTACCATATGATTCTTCCTGGAGTATGGTTCTTCTACCTGCTTTATACTTTGCTTAGGTTATGTTCGGATGTATGAATATTTTGTTTGATGTATAAATTTTTTGGAATAAGATAAATTATTTCTTAGGTGAAATGTGTTTTTCTTACCAAATAATAGATGTCAAATTTTTTAAGGAGCAAAAATCAAATTCCCACCCTTCAACTATGCAAGAAAATCTGCATACTAAGAAATATCCAAACAAGGCCTTAATGAGATAAATATTTCCTACGCCATATCTGAATGCCAAAATAAGATATCCAATGATAATTTATCTTATATGATGATTTTTTTGTGTGGTTAAAGGTTAGAAGTTTAATTTTTGCTCCTTAAGGTCTTGTGTGGATGAATGAATATCTTATTCGGTGTGTCTCATTGATTGACTTAAGAAATTTGTATAGTTGATTGATAAAGAGTGTGATCAAATATTTAGAATGGAATATTGATCTTCAAATTATTTTTCAGAATAAGATAAATCATCTCTTAGGTGAACTATGCTATCCTACCGAATTATAGATAACAAAATTACTAAAGAAGTAAAAAATTCAAATTCCTTACTTATAATCATATTAGAAACTTCTCATATGGAATAAGCTGTCCTTGGATAACTTACTCTAACATCCAAACATGGCCTAAAAGGTCTTGATATTCATAATTTGTTAGGATATCATATTTCACTTACTAGGTAATTTTATAATGTTCGGAAGAAAAGATTTTAAGGCCAAATGTGGTGTCTATTCTAGGCAGTTGGTCACACTCCTTATATTCCAAATACTACATTCTTCTTAGGCTAAATTACAGAAAATTTTCTTGTCAAAATTCGATTTTTCACTTTCCTCCCTGTCATTTAAAAACCTATACTTTGCCCCCTTGCAAAATGAAAAATGTTCATAAAGAGGGTACGGTGTGAACTGTGATGATAAAATGACGATTTTGCCCCTTACCATATTCACAGGAGAGAAGACTGAGGGCATTTTTGGCATAAAAAAATGGCTAAATTACATAAAACCTTTCTGTCAAAATTTGATTTTTCACTTTCCCTTCCTGTCATTTAAAAACCTACACTTTGCCCCCTTGTAAAATGAAAAATGTTCACTTCATCCCCTGCCGTTAGTAATCCGTGAGGATTCCGTTTATAAAATATTATTATGTATTTTTTTATGCCAAAAATGTCCTTAGTCTTCTCTCCTGTGAACATGGTGAGGGGTAAAATGGTGAGGGGCAAAATGATCATTTTATCATCATAGTTCACACCGTACCCTCCTATGAACATTTTTCATTTTACAAGGGGGCAAACTGTAGGTTTTTAAATGACAGGGGAGGAAGTGGAAAATCGAATTTTGACAGGGGGGTTTTCTGTAATTTAGCCTAAAAAAATATATAATAATATTTTATAAACGGAATCCTAACGGATTACTAACGACAGGGGGCGAAGTGAACATTTTTCATTTTACAAGAGGGCAAAGTGTAGGTTTTTAAATGACAGAGGGAAAAGTGAAAAATTGAGTTTTGACAGGAGGATTTTATGTAATTTAGCCTTCTTCTTAAGTGAATTGAGGTGATATATTGCATAAGATATTCTTGCATCGAGACAAGGCCTTAGCAATGGAAAATATCTTTTGTCTATAAGCCATGTTGAGTTGGGACTATTTTATTTTGTTGCTTTTTCATGGGCCACTAGTTAAGGGGACCCGCGCGATGCGGTGGAAAGCCAATATAATAGTAAACTATTATAACTATTAACATCACTTTTTTTCCTATTATGCATTAATACTTTTAAATATTATTTATCTCAGTATTGAATAATTGAAAATTAAAGAATAAAATTAAATTATATTTCTTTCTAGAAATATTTAAACCTAATAAGTAAAATGAATAAATCAGTTTAAAATAAAACAAAAGCTCATTACAGTATTAAAAAGATGAATAATATTTTCTATTATTATCAAGATAGAATTTACAAATAAAAAAATATTAAAAAATTAATTGAAGCGAAAGTATTATCTTTGGTATTCTTAGCGATAACGTCTTTATTGTGCCCTCGTTAACTTTTATCGTCACGCATATAACTAATAAAGTATTTGATTCCTAAATTTTAGATTAGTGCAGAAATCAGTAGATAATTATCAAAAGCACAAAAAATAAGATTAATCAAATGGCATTCGAAATCAAAATAGAAATTTTTACACTGTAAAAAGATTCAACTACCAAATAAATATTCTAATATTATATATTAGGAAAAAAATAAATTCTGTAGCTCATAATTAAGATTAATAGTATACGAATTAACAAAATATTATTCACATGATTTAAAGAATATAATTTAACTAGAGAAAAAAACTAATAGCAAAAAGTCATCCAAGAAAAAGAAAACCAAAAGTTGAATTCTCTCATTTCAAGACAGTAATTTGTTAATTTTGAAAAAAAAGTCATTAATATTATCAATCAAATATCATGAGTCAATAATCACAATTTTAGGAGTCTTAATTCATATTTGAATATGTGAGTACCGTAAATATACAAAATGAAATGACATTGCTAAAGGCCTTATCATAATTCTTATGAAAAGTAGAAAAAAATATGGATGCAGTAGCCCACTATCTTATATATACTCTTATATAGTAAAGCATTTGAGAAAATTAAAAAATAATAAAATCAACTTGATAGCTTAGTTGTACTCATTTGTCTAAATTTAAATTAAATTTAAATTACATATTTAAATTTTAAATTAAAATTTTAATTTTGAATGCAAATTTAAATATCAAAATCAAAATAAAAAATTCAAGTTTGAAATCAAAATTTTAAAAATTTAAGTTTGAAATCACAATTTAGATTCAATTTAAAATTTGAATTCAAATTATAATTCAAAATTCTAATTACTAATTAGTTGAAAATTTTAATTTTAAGATTAATTTCGGATTTAAATTCAAATTTTTGAACTTTTATTTTTGGAGACTAAAGTGAAAAACATGCAACTTTAGGAACCAAAATTGACATGTAAAAGAAAGCTAAATAGGCGATGATATGATAATGTTTTTAATTTTAAAACCACTTTTAACAGTGCTATTTTATTGCGATGAAATCTAGAGATTTGAAAATTTGATTGCAAAAAAAAAAAAAGGATTAGGGACCAAAATAAAAAATAGTGGAAAGGTTGGGGACCAATATGCAATTAATTTTTTAAAAATTGTATGTTGGCCCCACAACCCCGCAAAATCAGGGGAGGCCTTCTTTAGGATTCACAATTCACGTTTATAAAAAAATTCGAATTTTTTACTTTTGGGGATTAAAGGAAGAAAAACATGCAAACTTTAGAGACCAAAATTGACATGCAAAAGAAAGATAAATAAGCGATGGCATGATAATATCGTTAATTTTATAACCTTTTTTAACAGTGCCATTTTATCGCGATGAAATAGAGAGATTTGAATTAGGGACCAAAATACAAAATGGTGGAAAGGTTGGGGACCAATGTGCAATTAATCCTTAAAAAGTTGCATGTGGGCCCCACAACCTCCCCAAAATAAGAAAAAATTTTCTTTAGGGTTCACAATTCATGTATATATATATAGAGTCCAGCTACTATACTTTATGGCTCTGTTTGGTAACGGAATAACTACAGAATAATCAAATTTATTCTCGTTATTCTGCCAAACGAAAAAAAAAGTACCAAAATAATTTATACCGGTCAAAGCGGGTTATTCCAATTTTTACTGGAATAACCCGTTAATTTAATTCTTTTCCAATCATGGAATAAGATTTATTCATGGAACCCGAGGGGCAGCATGGCCTTCTTTTTGGGTTGCCTTCAAAACCGCACCACTTTACCCACTTATCAAAGCTCTCATCTCTTCTCTTTTTCCAATGCCAAGTATATAGAGATTTGGTTTGTCCAATGTATTAAGATTTATATTAGGATTTTTGTTTAACTATATAAATTTATATTAGAATTTTTGTTTAACTATGTAAATTTATTGGCAGTTAAATAAATTAGTTACCATTGCATATATTATTAGTTATTATAGATTTATAATTGTATAAATTCATTTAAAATTATCTTACTTACTGCATATTGCACTGCTCTGCAGAAAAAAATTATTATTTTTTTAATTATAATTTTTGTATTGTAATTATATTTGAAAAAAATATATTCAAATTTATCAAGTATTGTATATGTATTATACAAAGAAAAAAATTCACTGTATATATAAGGGCAAACTTGGCATTTTAAAATATTTCAATCAACTTTACTAATTATTTTTCTCTTCTTTTAAGAAAGTTACCAAACATCATTTTGTCTATTGCAGAGAATAAGTAAAAATTTTGCCAAACAAAAAATTACTTTCATTCCTCTCTATCCTAGAATATCTCAATATTCTAGGAATAAAAAAATTTAACCCTGCAGAAGTTATCCCGTTACCAAACACGGCCTGTGAGTACGATCGCCTTCGTACTTATAAGTCGTTTTCATTGATAGAGCTTCTGAATTGACGATCTATACCAGTAAAAATTATTTAGAGCATTAAAAATTTCTAGAAATCAAATTTTATAAATTTTTGATATTATTTACCTTACGATCAAAAGATCTCAAAATTGACAATTTTTAACGGCTGGCACGGGATACTTGCTAGTTTAACAATGTAAAAGAATCGGAATCAGTTGAATTTTTGATAGAAAATTCTATTCATTATCTAGATAAAGATTAATAACTCCGATTTTAAATTGAAGTATCCGATCATTTATTTTTAGGATGTCGTTTGATTTTGACCGTTCATTTTATACTCGCTTGATAGACTTTATTATGGACAATTAGGATGTCGGGTAGATCGAGTGGCATTAAACTTAGTGTTATTAAACGTAGGTTGGAAATAAGCCTAGAGTCGTGAACCTAGGATGAATGTAAGTGGAAATAAACCTAGCGTCGTGAACCTAGGATGAATACGAGTGGCATTAACCTAGTGTCGTGAACATAGGTTGAATACGAGTGGCATTGAACCTAGTGTTAAAGAACATAGATTAAGAATTAAACCTAGAGTTAAGTGAACCTAGGTTATGTGATAAAGGCATTGAACCTAGAGTCAGTTGGACCAGGGTGGAAAGGACAACGGACCTAGATAGGTCGATACTATAGGGTTTGAGACCAACCCTTCAGATGTGAAATGGATTCCGGAATCCCAAGTGATGTGGCTGCAAAAGAGGCGGTGGAAACTTGCTGCAGAATGCAAGTGAATCATAACTGCGGGTATATGTGGTTCTCCTTGCCCGGCAGTGATTCAACGAGTATGTGTGGTTCTCCTCGCCCGGAATGCTATGAGAATAAGCTTGAAATGGGTATGTGTAGTTCTTCTCGCCCGTTTAGCTTATTGGATGATGCCGCCTGGACTGACTTGAACCATTGTAGGGCGAGAGGCGACGATGAGTTGTTATATATGTGAATGTTGCATGATGTGAGTACACGTGCTATTTGAAATGTTAGAGAACCTATTCAACCCTATATGTATGCATGAGATGTAATGTGAGCACCCAAATGAGATGAAAGAACAAGTGACACAATAAAACATAGATCGAGTGGCATTCGATAATGTAAAGTAAAGTGACACTAGAGTTAGTGTGTGTGGCATCAAAGAGAAATGTGACGCAAAGAACAATGATAATGATTAGAGGCAAGGAAAGAAAATGAAAGTGGCATAAAGAACGAGTAAAGTTAAAGAACAATGATTGCTAGAGTTAGCAAAATAAAGTGATGTAAAGAACACTAGAGTTAGTGTAAAGACAATGATTGAACCATATATCCTTAGAGTTAAGGATCGATCATACTTTCTATGAGTTCCATGCTCCAGGGCGGTCGCTCCCCCTCGAGCGATGCGCTCCGGAGTTTTGCATCACGGGTTGGAGTAAACCCGAGGACGGTCTTAGCGGGAGGCAGCTGAGGGCTCGCGATGATGGACTTAATGTGGGCAAGTTAATGTGGCGAAACCCCCGGGTTAGCCGTGAGATTAAAGAACAAAGAACAAAGATTAAAAAAAAAAGATTAAAGAACAAAGAACTTATATACTTGCATGATTTACGTTGAGCATACTTCTTACTTTATTTTTTCAGGCATATTAGCATCATGATTATAGTTTGGTTACTATTCTGCTTATCCTTTCTATTATGCCTGAGTTAGTCCTAGTGGGAAAGTCGGTGAGATTGGGGCCGAACCCACTGAAAACTTTGTTGTAGTTCTCACCCCACTATTCCACAGAGCCGGGACCGAGCGAGCTGGCAAGCGACCGCGGTAAAGGTATTGCACCCTAGACAGTGGCCACCCGAGTCGGGCTTTACATTTTGTTAGTTGTATACCCTTTTATCATCTTTTGTATTGATGATTTAAGATGTTGATGTATAAAGCAAAGAAAGAAAAGAATGTAAAGTTTTATTTTGAGGCAATGTGATGTAGAAGAAAATGATGCAAGTGATGCAATGAAATGTAAAGACTTTATGAATGTACAAGTTGGATGAAATGGATACATGTTTGTGATCAAAAGTGAATCATAGTACTTATGTGGATGTTTATTTTTCTTACTTTCACTCATGGCTATTGCTTACCTTCGTGTAAGCCGTTTGTATATGTTTTCGCTAGTGCATTTCTTGTTTGAAAATGTACAGGTGATGAGCCTTGGGCGGACAGAGGAAACTCTGTCCGTTCGGCATCTATTTGACGTGCTCGGGCCGGCCCAAATTGGTATCGGTCTCGGGGCGTAACAGATACTGTGGTATCAAAGCCAAGAGTGAAAGAATAGGAATGGACCTAGAGACTCTTAGGATTGGAAGATCTTAAAGATCTAAGAAACGTGAGTGACGTGGAATTAAAGTTAGCGAAAGCATGTGATTGGGTTAAGCTGGGACGTCTCTAATGTGATTAGAGGCTAAGTTTAATTTTCATTTATTCTCTACTCCTTGTTTTGTGTCGGGCCGCCGACGACATAATGTTTGGGGCAAGAACGAATGCATAAGTTGCTTTCGCCGGATTGGGTATGGTCAAGTAATGTTGGTCATGTAGTTAATGCGAGTTGCTTCTTTTCAGGAAGCAATGGCACCTCGTGGTCGACCACAGACAAGGTCGATGTCTGAGGAGTCGAATGCGGCACCCGAGCAATCTGGAACGAGTGGCAATGGAGAGCTTAGGGAGCAGATGGCCGCGCTTATTGGAGTAGTGCGGCAGCAAGCAGAGTCTGTGCGAAGCCAAGGGGAGCAAATCCAAAGGCTCCAAGAGGCTATTGAGCGACAACAGGCGGCGGCGACGCAGGCGCGTTCCGAACGTTCTGCGCCCTCTGTTGCGGTCGAGGGTTTAGCGGCGGAGCCGGTTGTGGCTGTGCCAGTTATGGCGGTGCCGGCTGGATCGGGAACCTCAAATCCCGATAGTGTGGCGGTAGAGGCGCAGCGGGAGCGCACGTTGGCGGCTCTCATCCAGTTTAAGAAGTTCAACCCGCCTGTCTTTGAAGGTGGTTTGGTGGAGCCAGCGGTTGTGGAGTGGTGGATCGACTCGATGGAGACGCTTTTCGAGGATCTCAATACCTCGGAGAAGGACAAAGTATACCTTGCCACCCATTGTCTTGAGAAGGCGACGATGGTGTGGTGGAAACGAGTTAAGCGGGATCGACCTACCGATCTTTCGCTTATGCTGTGGGAGGAGTTCAAGAGAGCAGTCTTTGCGAATTACTTCTCCGACACGGTGAAGCGGAGGTTGCAAGAAAAGTTCCGTAAGTTGCGACAGGGCGACCGATCGGTGGGAGAATATGAGCAAGAGTTCTCCCACATTATCGACTGCGTTTCTGATGTTGTTAGAGATGATCGGGATCGGGCTGATTGGTTCTTGCGAGGACTCCAGCCGAGAATTTATGAGAATGTGCAGATTCTGAAGCTGACGACCTTTGCGGAGATCTTTGATAGAGCATTGTGGGCGGAGCACGGTAGCGCTCACGTTCGAGAGGAACGGGAGGCTATTGCCGAGTCAAAGGACAAAGGCAAGAAGCGGGCGGCTGGTGGTGCCGGGGGCCGGCCGAATGCTAAGAAACCCCCTTGGTATCCTCAACAGCAGTCGAGGAACTGGAGACCTCCTCGATATGTTATTTGCGACGGAGAGCACTGAGTGTCGACTTGCCCGTAGTACGATGGCAAGTGTTTCAAGTGCGGCCAACCGGGACATCTTATCCGGGAGTGCCCAAGCTGAACGTCGTCTGCGCCGACGGCGGCATCAGCACCGTCTACCCCGAGACAGCTTGCGGGGTTACCACCAGCGATATCGGCTGGGCGCGGGTCATCACCGCGTCAGCCGGAGGGATCGAGAGCGCCTAGCGGCCGAGTCTTTGCCGCTCAGGTAGAGGAGCAACAACCTGCAGCACCCGACGACGTCGTGGCAGGTATAATTGTTGATTAAAGGCACTAGAGCTAGAGCAGTATTTGATACAGACGCATCTCATTCATTCATTAGCGCATCATTTGCTCAAACTCATGGCATAGAAATGGCATAAAACGAGCACTATTGGTGAGTGAACGTCTCAGAACATTCATTCAGTGTCCATAATGAGTGTTTGGCGTGTCCAGTGCAAATAGGCGATTGGATTATGCCGATTGATCTGCTAGTGCTAGATCAGATGTGGGGATTCGATGTTATCTTGGGGGAAAATGCGAAAGATATGATCCAATGATTATTGGATATAACTTCCACAAGAAAGAAGAAGAAAGCAAAAATCATAAGAAGTTAACTCAACCGATGATACTAATGACATAACTAAATTTTATTTATATTTTATTATGTAATTTTTTTGATAATGCTTTCGATAATTTTGGAATACGTTCTCAATTCTGACACTTTTAATTCTCCTTTTTGTTCTTATTTATATTTAATCTGCCAGCAGGTAAAAAATGCAACAACAAAATCAACGAAATGCTAACTCACGCCGCTAAGAGCTGACACATATGTTCATATCAACCCGAGCATTGAGTACAGGGGCGTGTACAAGTAGGTTAAAATCATTTCATTTCTTTTGGCTCATCATCACATTAAGTACACTTCTATGATATGTCAATGAATGTTACAGACCACTGTTGAGACATCCTATTATGTCATTCAATGATGTCTTTGTCCCATCAGATGGTAGATCCAATGGAAGTAATGTAAGGGAAATAGGTGTGACTCGTCAACTATTTACATAATTTGGCATTTCTATATTAAAAAAAACTATTTAAACAGACATAATTAGAAGCTCAGAATTCTTTTCGATATTATATATGTTTCACTTTCTTAGATACTAATCAGTGCTCAAAGAAGAGAACAAGGTGCGAGCAAAAACAATGTAAACAACTTGCAAAAATTCTAAAAAGTGGACAAAAG
>NC_033637.1:9290969-9398678 GCF_001540865.1 Ananas comosus
AACTTTTAAATATTTTAGATTGTATATATTAAATATAAATTTCAATTTTATAATCATTTAGATATAAATAATTCAATTTAAAATAAAAAAACTACAATATAGTTTATTTTTTAAAATAAATTTAATTACGAAATTACATAAAATATACAAACTAAATATGTAAAGTCAAGCAACAAAACAAAAGTTTGGAAGGATGGAGTAAATAAATTAATATAATTATTAACATAATTTTTTTTAATATGCATTAATATTTTTCACTATTATTTATTTTAGTATTGAATAATTAAATAATTTAAAATTAAAGGATAAAATAAAAAAATAAAACTCAAGTACATTTCTTTCAAAAAAATATTTAAATCCAAAAAAAAAATTTCGGCAGAAAAAAAAAAAACATGTAGAGTTTTAACATAGAGTTAGAAAGAGGGAAATAAAAAAAAAATGTGGAGTGTACCGATTTATATATGTTCTCGAAAGAAAAGCGAAAAGTATACAAAATTTAAGAATCAAAATCGACGTTAAAAAAAAGGTTAAATAACCGATGATATACCAATTTCGCTAATCCTTAAATTTTTTTTTAACAACTATTGTAACTTTATAATAAAAAAAATGAATTGCATTTTAAAAATAATTATAACAGGAAAAAAAACAAAAAAACCCAACAAAACCCTAACCCCCGGCCCGCAGCACGCCCGCTAGCGCAGCTCGCGCGCGTCCGCGCCCGCGCCCGAGTGCCCGCTCGCAGTCGCCCCACCCCGCGCCCCTCGCTCGCTGCCACGTGGCGTGTTAGGGATGCTTCGTTCCCGATTCATAAGTTTACTAGTTAAGGAACCCGTGCTACGCAACGGGTTCATTTATCTTTTTTATAAATAATTAATAAATAATTAAATATATTTTTTNTATGTTTTATTTAGTGGATTTACTGTTTTATCCTTATCCCTTGTGGTAGCATTTAGACATTTATTATGCTCTGATACTTCTAGATGTCTTTTATTATTGCTGTTATTATTGTTGTTTTTAGACGCCTTATATGTTGTAGACATATGGCGGGTCTGGGCACGCGCCGGGCGGGCTCCCGCTGGGTCCCGGGGCGTGACAATGAGCTTCTCTTCTCTCTCTCACTGTGTGTGTCATACCCCGAGACCCGACACTTTGGTCGGATTCGGGCACACCAACAAACCGCCGAACGGACAGAGTCTCCCCTGTATGTCCTGGGCGTCACAATCCATACAATACACGAGGTTCCAACCAGGAACAGTATTCAAATACAGATTGCATAAGGAAGGTATCAAACAACATAAATACTAAGCTATGCTATTACAAGCATTCACATACATGCATTTTTACATATTACATTTTTTTCCGATTAACTTCCAAATGCAATCCACAATTACAATTTATTACAAATTTGTTCTTTTTATTTCCACCCCTAAGCTAGACCACCTCGGGGTACCGCTATCTCTGGTAACAATGGTAGGGCGCTATCTACGAAGTTACGCCATTTCCTTGCGCCGCCGCGCCGCTCAGGTGTGAACCTGAAATCCCCCAAAACAACATGGGATGAGAACTATGTCCATAGTTCCCAGTGGGTACGGCCACCCAAGGAAAAAACTCGACCCGCCAAGTCTAAAGGAGGCAACAAAGTAAGTTAGTTCAACAGATAGATATCAACATATAATCATGCAACTAATTGCTATCATGCTTTTGCCTCACAACTGCAATAATGTAATTCATACAACCATGCAAGTAGATCTACTGATTCTACTTTCTATCTCGCTATCCAGCTCATATCCAATTAGCTTCTAAGGTTTCTACTACCTTAGATCCATGTCATTTACTGCTTGCTCTTAAGGTTTCATCTACCTTAACCAAACTAGCCATCCAACTCGGCCTCGAGTCAATCATCTGTGGAATACCACGCTCTGTCGGGCTCGAGGCGAAAGACGTCTCACATGCACCTCAGCCCTAAATCCACAAACCACATCGCCCAACGGGTCGCGAAGAACCTCGTACACCCATGGTCAGGGATCTTTCCGGTGGGAAGGGAATATGCCACACGCACCCGCGGTCCAAGACCCCAGATAGGGAGGGGAATATGCCACACGCACCCTAGCGATCCAAGATTCTTCCGGTGGGAGGGGAATATGCCACACAGCCCCCGCGGCCAAGAATCTTCTATAATCCTATCCTCGAAGTTCTTCCGATAGGAGGGGAATATGCCACACGCACAAGCGACCAAGAACTATCGAGTTCACAAGTCCTGGGATTCCGGAATCCACTTTCCAAGTCTCAAGGGTAGTCACACACCCTATACTGTCGACCTATCTAGGTTCGACCCATGCACATTCTAGTGGCCCTGTTACCACTATAATCTACAACCTAGGTTCAACCGCGCTAGGTGTCACTACATGTCATAATCTAGGTTCAATGCCACTCTAGGTTCTATGTCATTTCCACCTAGATCTCGACTCTAGGTTCACTTGTTCAACCTATGTTCAATGACACTAGGTTCAATGCCACTCAATCTACCTGTCATCCTAGTTGTCCATGTTAAGAATTTTGTATTGGCAAGTTTCGTGAAGTGAGTCGGAGTCTTGAAAGATCGAAGCGGATTGACGAAGATTGAAGAATTCAAGATTTCGAAGATTTTGGAAAGTAGCTCACAATATGAATCACGATGTTCAGATAAAGTTTCAATTCATATTATGGTGATTCATACTTAGTTATAGGCATTAGAATCATAAACTCAAAGTTTAATGGATTAGAAAGTGCCTCGGAACTTTGTGGAACCCGAAACAGTGCAAAATCCAAAAAAGTGTATTGTGTACCGGTACAGCAATTGCCCCGTACCGGTACAGCCATCAACTTTGGCTTCACAATTTTTGTTCCGTCATTGTGTAACCGGTGACAGCCTTTCGTGTACCGGTACACAGTGTAAAATCGTGAAAAATTTCTAATCCGACTCCAATTGATTCTAAAGTCTATAAATAAGCTATTGGGGTTCTCTAACAGATGAAGCATTACGAAAATACATATTTGAGAAACCCTAGAGGCTTGGATTTCATCTAAAACCTATTTTCTACAAAAAGCCTCTTTTAGGTCAAATCGAGAGATTGGATTTTCATATCAATATGTCGATTTGATCT
Organism: Ananas comosus; assembly: GCF_001540865.1. Classification (NCBI taxonomy): domain Eukaryota; kingdom Viridiplantae; phylum Streptophyta; class Magnoliopsida; order Poales; family Bromeliaceae; genus Ananas; species Ananas comosus. Next base: position 9,294,113 of record NC_033637.1, read on the forward strand.
CCGCTTCGCTTGGAGTTCTTTCCTTGGTTTTCATCGATACTCTAAGCGAAGGATCACCATAATCATGATGCTCTTCATGACGGCGTCGTGGATTCGGCGTGAACGAAGGCGGTTCGTGGATTCGGATCGTGGGCTCGTGGATTCGAGTGGCGTCGTGGATTTGGCGTGATTGAAACTTCGTGGATTCGAAGTGGAGGCGTTTCGTGGATTCGGAACATGGCGTTCGTGGATTCGAACGTGAGGGCGTGGACAACTCAGAGGATTGCGCGAGATCCATAGGAGGTTAAGAGAGGTTGAGTTCGTGGAGTCGGTAATTACCTTGTAATCTTTTCTCTTAGTGGATTGTTTTTTCGCGTGTTGGTCCCGTGGGTTTTTTTTCCAAGTTAAAGTTTTCCCACGTAAATCTCGGTGTGCTTTTTATTTTCCGTATTTATTTTTATGGCATCGAGATTTGTGGTTTTTGGCCGGTACACCTATTCACCCTCCTCTAGGTGATAGATACAATCTAGATAGATCCTTGGGCTCCTCAAAACTTTCAATTGGTATCAGAGCGGGATCTAGATAAATTGCTATCTAATGGCTGATGAAGAAAAGAACGAGAATCTTGCTTTGTTTACTAACACTTCTTTGCCTTCGTCTAATGTTGTTTGCTTATCTTCTATTATTTCTAATTCCACCTTGTCGGGGTCTTCGAGCGACAATGGCGAAAGTGAGGAGGAGTCGAACGACGAGGATTTGGCAGAAGCATACAATCAACTTCTTATTGATTCGAAAAAGCTGGCCAAGCATAATAAGAAGTTGAGAAGGCGTTTATTGGAACTTGAAGAGGAAAACAACAAGTTGAAGACAATGAAGAAAGCTCTCGAGGAGGAAAGGGAATCAAATTTGGAAAATAATTCAATCCTCCAAGAGAAGCTAGATGAAGCGGAATCAACGATCAAATCCTATAAAGATAAAGTTGGATTTTTGGAGCATCAATTTGAAGAATCGCACAAATCCAACAAGGCCTTGACTAATCAAGTTCATCAACTCCAATCCGATATTCAAAGATTTTCTTCGGGATCTAAGAAATTGGATCATATGCTCGGGTTGGGTCAAACGAATAAGTTGGGCCTTGGATATGAAAGGACATGTGTTGAGAAGGATTCAAAATCAACTTCTAAAGCCTCAACAAATTTAAAAGAAAAGGTGTGTCATCGATGTGGCATCAAAGGACACATCAAAAGGAGTTGTCCGAACAAGGATTTGAAACCTCAAGCGGCATCATCTACAACTCGACATTCCCCTCGAAATCAAAAGCAAAATCAAGTGAGTCGAGTACCTCAAAAGAACCGGATTTCTAATGTAGAACATCAAGTCCGACCGAACTCTCAAGCAAATCGGAGTTATAGCGCACAACGTCAACGCCAAGCTCATGCAAACCGGGTGTCTAAGCTTCAACGACAAGCTCAACCGAAGCCTCAAGACACGAAACGACCAACGGTTGATCAAAAATCGAAACAAACGGCACCTAACATCGAAAAGTCAAGAAAACCAAAGATCTGACAAGTTTGGATCCGGAAAGGTGATATCTTTCCTTGCTTCTCGTATTAGTTGTTTTCGATTTCTTGTGTAGTGCATTGATAGGTGTTTATTGCATAATTTTGTTCATTGCATTACATGGTGCTTGAATTTTATTGGTTTTTAAATCGGTTTGAGGAAAGGTATTTGGGAATTTAAAAATTTTTTTTAAGAGAGGAGAAGATTGAGAATAATTATTTTGAGAAGAGAAAGTTTCCAAAGTCGCTTAAACGGTATCTAACTTCACAATCATATTAAGTTAAATTCATATTAATTATCGTTTTTACTCCACTTTTTATTATTTTGACGATAAATTAATATATGATTTCTTAATGCATATATTCATCAAAATTTTATAATCAAATTTGATTTCTTTGTGATTAATTCATCTTGGTTGTGAGTGTTGGATATGATGAATGGATATTCACTAATTGACTAAGATTTGTCAAAATTATTTTCAATTCTGAGATTGTCTAATTTAGGGGGAGTTTTTGAAAAAAAAGGAAAAAGATACTCCTATGTTTAAAAGATGTGGAAAGAGTTACATCCAAAAGTAGTGTGAAAACTACCACCACATGTAGGAAAGAGCTACCACACCGGTTGTCCGGCAAGTGTGTGAAGCTACCACATGGAGATTAATTGAAAAGCCGAAAAGGTTGAAATTTTTTTTTGAAAATTTTAGAATTTTCGGAGTTATAAGGTGTTAGTTTGAAAAAGATGCTCAAAGAGCCACCCCCGATATCATATTAGTTAAATCTCTATTTTGAACGTATTGCGACAAATTGGTGTCAATTTTGCCGAATTTCTAAATATCATTTTTCATCAACTTACATCTTGATGGTTTTGAATCATTAGATTATTTTCGATAACAAATTTTGATGTTTCGATGTATTTTGAAATCTTATAATAATTTATTTTCATCATAATGATTTTTGGAGTACAATCTTTAATTTTTATGACATTAATTTTATTATGAAGCATTTTGAGGCAAAATTTTCAAATTCTGGCATACAAGTTTTAGTACCGCACGACAAAATTTGTTAAACGGTTCAATCATTTGTTTCTCTCCAAAATACGTAATCAAATCGCTCTCTTTCACTCTCTAAAAATTTTTATATGATTTCTACTATGTTTTTCTCTTTATATACTTTATCTTTGGCAATTTTTGACAAAAAGGGGGAGAGCATAGATGAACAGGGGGAGAGCATAGATAAACAGGCATTGAACTAAGCAGAGGATGATGAGTTCAAGAACAAAGGGGGAGATGTGATCGAGATGTGAACAAAGGGGGAGAAGGTATAAGAATTTAAGGTTAATCATTTTTTTTTGAAGTCTTGTTTTTGTAGGAAATCAAGACTTCAAGACTCCTAATTGCGTCTAAGTCATAGAGTCTATTTTAGGAGTTTTTGTTGTAATTTTTGAGTTTCAAATTGTATTTGAATTACACGCGAGGAGTTCAATGTTTTGGTGATGACAATTGAACTTCGAATCTTTTATGTATTTTTGAGTTTTGTGAGTTTTGTCACGAAATTGCCAAAGGGGCAGATTGTTAAGAATTTTGTATTGGCAAGTTTCGTGAAGTGAGTCGGAGTCTTGAAGGATCGAAGCGGATTGACGAAGATTGAAGAATTCAAGATTTCGAAGATTTTGGAAAGTAGCTCACAATATGAATCACGATGTTCAGGTAAAGTTTTAATTCATATTATGGTGATTCATACTTAGTTATAGGCATTAGAATCATAAACTCAAAGTTTAATGGATTAGAAAGTGCCTCGGAACTTTGTGGAACCCGAAACAGTGCAAAATCCAAAAAATTGCATTGTGTACCGGTACAGCAATTGCCCCGTACCGGTACAGCCATCAACTTTGGCTTCACAATTTTTGTTCCGTCATTGTGTAACCGGTGACAGCCTTTCGTGTACCGGTACACAGTGTAAAATCGTGAAAAATTTCTAATCCGACTTCAATTGATTCTAAAGTCTATAAATAAGCTATTAGGGTTCTCTAACAGATGAAGCATCACGAAAATACATATTTGAGAAACCCTAGAGGCTTGGATTTCATCTAAAACATATTTTCTACAAAAAGCCTCTTTTAGGTCAAATCGAGAGATTGGATTTTCATATCAATATGTCGATTTGATCTCCGCTTCGCTTGGAGTTTCTTTCCTTGGTTTTCATCGATACTCTAAGCGAAGGATCACCATAATCATGATGCTCTTCATGAACGGCGTCGTGGATTCGGCGTGAACGAAGGCGGTTCGTGGATTCGGATCGTGGGCTCGTGGATTCGAGTGGCGTCGTGGATTCGGCGTGATTGAAGCTTCGTGGATTCGAAGTGGAGGCGTTCGTGGATTCGAACGTGAGGGCGTGGACAACCTGGAGGATTGCGCGAGATTCATAGGAGGTTAAGAGAGGTTGAGTCCGTGGAGTCGGTAATCACCTTATAATCTTTTCTCTTAGTGAATTATTTTTTCGCGTGTTGGTCCCGTGGGTTTTTTTTCCAAGTTGAAGTTTTCCCACGTAAATCTCGGTGTGCTTTTTATTTTCCGCATTTATTTTTATAGCATCGAGATTTGTGATTTTTGGCCGGTACACCTATTCACCCTCCTCTAGGTGATAGATACAATCTAGATAGATCCTTGGGCTCCTCAAAACTTTCAGTCCACACCTAGGATTGTAGTTCATATGTCCTTGTTTTCTAACTGTCGAGTTTTCTAATCAACCTAGAGTTATCAACCCATGTTCAGTATGAATCTAGTATATATCCAAAATGTCAACATTCATATACCATCTAGCATATTCCATAATATGTCAATATGCAAAATCCAATGGTAGGTAACATCAACTAGCATAATATGATTTATGCATTCATATTATCATATACAACCTACCACTACACATATATGCATCAATGAGAAAATCATACTCCACTTCGACATGGAAACGACCTAGTCACTTCGGTGAAGAACAACCCACCTCACAATGCTCTCCAATTGCTTGTAGTTGCTTGCAATCGGACTTCCGCTGCACACGTTGTCCGGTTCGACCCGAACTCGCAATCGGCAACCGAACACTCGCCGATTCTCAACCTAGAGTCACCTAGGGCTCTCCTCAATCCTTCAATTAAAGAATTAGGGGATGAATTAGGTTCGAAACCCTAAATCCTCAAAATTCCTAATTTCCAAACCCTAGTTTTCATATTCTCCAAAGATCCCAAAACTCATGGAGCAACATGATAATCTAGCTTGGAATAGTCTAGGGATCACTAGAATATCATGCATAAAGGATTTAACACAAATCCTAACTCAAACCATGAGATCTTACCTTAGGCCGCCATGCTCATCAAGCTAAATCCACCATTGGAGAGCTTGCTTCACCACAAAGTTTCTTCTCCAACTATTTCCAAGTTTAACCTCCAATTTCCTCTCTTTAGTGGAGAGATTGCAAAAGAGGGAAAGAGTGGTGAGAGCTAGAGAGAAAGAGAGAAAGAGAGAAGACTTGCTTCCCCTCTCTCTCTCGGGTTGAACCAACATAAATGGGGAAAAGCAATTGTTACATATATAGGCCCCCCAACACTAATACAATTTTCAGTTTAGCAGTTCAGAATCTGATACTTTTCACCAAAGCCCTTCTGAATGTCCGTTTGCGCTCAAATTTGACAATGTGGCTCGGTTTAAATTAACAAGAAGAGCGAAATCTTAACTTCTCAGTTTCGAACCATTTTTGGTCACAGAAAGCTCTACCGACTAAAATCTCTAGCAAATAGCAGTCAGATTTTATTTTCCACTTTCCGAATGTCGGAATGATATGAAACTTTAAATCTAGCCTAATAAAATTAAATCTGACATATTCTCAAACTTTCATAATTTTCTGACGCAGTGAATTTTTTGCTAAAATATCAGCTCCGTTTCTTACAGAAAATTCTAAATCTTCTGTTTCCATTCCAATTTCAACACAAGTCATTTCCGACTTATATTTCACTTCTTTAAGTCCAATAAAAATAATATCTTACACTATTTTTATTTATATTTACTTTTATATTAAAAATCCGGAACATTACAGTGTGTGTGCGCGTTTTGAAGAGGAAAGGGGAGAAGGGCCCCATATATAGGCCCTCAAGTGAAATTACCCTTTTACCACTCTAAAACTGCATTCTGTCAGGCTGAGTATCGGTACTCAGGTTCGTGTACCGGTATTCGGCTGTTCAGTACCGGTACCCCGTTCCAGTACCTCAAAACCCGAGAGTTAATATTCTCAGTTTTCCACTGCGTACCAGTATTCAATTTCCAGTACCGGTACCCAATACGAATCCAGTACCGGTACCTGAGCTTGGTTCCTCAGAACCCGAGAGCTCGTATTCCACATTTTGTATTGCGTACCGGTACTCAGAATCCTAGTACCGATACTCAATACAAACTCTACAGCTTAGGCAGATTTCAACTTTTTGAGTCCGTTCGCGTCTAGTTTGCGCCGAAAACAATCAAATGCTCTCCAAACCTTGGTGGAACTTATTTAATTAGCTTCTTAAGCTAATTCCCACCGAAACTTCATAATTATAGAAGTTTGGTATGCAAGTTTTGAGGGAGTCCAAGGATCTATCTAGATTGTATCCAACACTTAGAGGGGGGTGAATAGGTGTAACGACCAAAAACCACAAATCTCGATGCAATAAAAGTAAATGCGAAAAATAAAAATCACACCGAGATTTACGTGGGAAAACTCCAATTTGGAGAAAAACCCACGGGGCCAACACGCGATAACAATCCACTAAGAATAAAAGATTATGAGGTGATTTACCGAATCCACGGACTCAAACCTCTCTTTTATCTTCTCCGGATCTCGCGCACACCAATGGGTTGTCCACGCCCTACGTCCGAATCCACGAACGCCACGTCCCGAATCCACGAAACGTCCACACTTCGAATCCACGAAGTCTTGATCACGCCGAATCCATGACGCCCACTCGAATCCACGAGCACACTCCGTCCGGAGCAAGAACAATACGATCTATGATGATTTATTGCTTAGATAATCATGAAAGAGCCGTAGAAGATATTTCTAAGCAATAGCCGGATCAATTCTCCATGAAGAACAAGAAATTAGGATTTCAAGAATTGATCCAATAGAAACTTGTTGTTGGAGAAAGAAAGAAAGCACCCAACAAGTTTCTAGGGTTTTAAAAAGATATTCTATGCTTAACCATGTTTTAGAAACACCCCTACATCTTATTTATAGGTTTAGAAGACTTAGAGATAGACTAGGATTTGAAAAACTGATCTTTAAAAACAAAAGACGGTCTAAGGGTTCGGACCTTATGCAGGGTCTGGACCTTGAAGGCCCGTATCTTGACTTCAGGGTCCGGACCCTCCCTGCGTAACCGCAAATACAACGTATGGGGTTCGGACCTTAACCCGAGACTCCGGACCCTCGCTGTGTGTTTGAAAATTCGATCTACGGGGTCCGGACCTTAGCTCTAGAGTCCGGACCCTCACTGCATACACGTAGAGAGGACCTTCGGGGTCCGGACCTTGATCCTATGGTCCGGATCCCGAACCTTGAAAAACTCTGTTTTGAAATATTATCATTTTAAACCTATTCTAATGTCTTCTAAACACTTGAAAATATTAATAAATCATCATCAATAGTATTTAAACTTACCGAGCATTGTGGATCTATGTTTTGAGTCTTCGAGTCTTCGATCTTTGTCCCTTCTTCTTTAATCCTTCAAGACTCCGACTTACTTCACGAAATATGTCAACTTAAAATCCGTAACAATCTCCCCCTTTGACAATTTCGTGACAAAAGCAAAAAATAAATCAAAATACACACAACGCTCAACTCTCCAAAAAAAAAAACTTAAAATTCGTTGCCATTACCAAAACAATGAACTTCTCGCATGAAAGATCAAAAAAAAAATACAAAATTATAATTTGTAACTCCTAAACAAACTCTATGACTTAAACATAAGGAGCCTTGAAGTCTTCAAAATCTGAAAAAAAATCACTTTCTCCACAAACAAAGTTAGTAATAAAAGTTTAAAATACATCCCCCTTTGTTCATGCCTTTTTTTTTTTTCCTTTGTTCATGCTTCTTTTTTTAATTCATTTCTTTTTTTAAAAAAAATCTCATTTTCTCGCTCTCCCCCTTTTTGTCAAAAATTGCCAAAAGAAAGTATCAAAAATGAGAGAGTCCCAATAATATTAGTGCATGAATAGTATAAATTCACATAGACTTCATTCAATCCACATCAATTTCATAGAAATTAAGAATTTCACTACAAGATCACCAAGATGTAGATAAAATATACTAAAATTTCTTTATCCATATATATTTCAAAATCAAGTCATCAAAAATAATCTAAAAGCTCAAAATCTATCAAGATGTAACGGATTATAAAGATGACTTATGAAAATTCACCAAATGACAGAAATTTGTCGCATAAACGTTCAAATTCGAGATCAAGCAATAATGTACCAGGGTGGCTCTTTGAGCATTTTTTTACTAAACAACCTTATTACACCGAAAAATTTTTATATAATATGAACACTTTTTCAACCTTTTCGATTATGCACTAGAATTTCATGTGGTAATTTCACACACTTACCGGACGACCCGGGTGGTAGCTCTTTCCTACATGTGATGGTAGTTTTCACACTCCCTTTGGGATGTAACTCTTTCCACATCTTTTAAGCACTTGGAGTGTTTCACCTTTTTCATTTATTCATTTTTTATGTATTACTCCTCTTTAATTATGCAATATCTTATTTGAAAGAAAAATTTGACAAGTTTTAGTCTATTAGCAAATTTTCATTCATCAAATTCAACACACACAACCGAGATAGGTTAAGTGTCTAAAGATTACACATGATTACTCAAATTTGATGAATATAAGAATTAAGATATTCTATTATAAATTATCTTCATAAATAGTGATAATGAAGTGAAACCGATAATTAATATGAAATTAATGAATGTAAATTATCAGTGTTCAACGCACTATTTAATGTTTAATCACCGAATGAATCTCAAAAAATTTGAAGCACATGTAATGCAATGATCAAAAGATATGTAATAAAACCGATCATAGCAAAACATAAAGTCAAACACAAATTAAGACTTAAGACAAGGAAAGATATCACCTTTTCGAATCCAAACTTGCCGGATTATTGGTTGTCTTGATTTGTTGCAGTCGGGTACCGATGGTTTAAACGTTTGATTGATCCGAGGTACTCGACTCGATTGATGTTGCTTTGGAATCTATAGGGGAAGTCGAGTATTGGAAGATGCCGATAGATGCTTAGACAATGCCGGTTGATGTTTCTTTTTCTTATTAGGGCATGTCTTCTTTATGTGTCCTTTGCAACCACATCTATGGCAAATCTTCTCTTTCAAATTTGTTGAGACTGTATGAATTGCCTTTTGATCCTTCTCAACATAAGTCCTTTCGTATCCAAGTCCACACTTGTTCGTTTGACCCAATCCGAGCATATTATCCAATTTCTTCGATCCAGAAGAAAATTTTTGAATGTTGGACTTGAGTTGACGAACTTGATTGGTCAAGATTTGGTTGGATGCATAAGATTCCTTAAATTGATGCTCCAAAAATCCAACCTTATCTTGATAAGATTTGATCTTTAAATCCGATTCATCTAGCTTCTCTTGGAGGATCTTATTGTTCTTCAAAATCGATTCCCTTTCCTTCTCTAGAGCTTTATTTGACGTACCCAATGTCTTATTCTCATCCTCAAGCTCAAGTAGTCGTTTTCTTAGCCTTTTGTTGTGCTTGGCCATCTTCTTTGATTCTTCGAGAAGTTGTTGGTATGCCTCGGCCAAGCTTTCATCATCCGACTCCCCCTCACTCTCGCCATCATCGCTCGACGTTCCATGCAAGGAAGTAGAAACAAAAGAGTCAGAAATAATTGAAGATAAACAAAAAGTCGAAGAGGGAGGTATATAGGTTTGAGAACTTAAAGCAATATTAATTTTCTCCTCTTCACTTGAGGTCGATTTGTCAGAAGTAGAATCGTCCCAAGTTTTTGCTTGCAAAGCCTTTTGTTTGTAAGATCTTTTAGAAGGACAATCCGTGGAAATATGGCTGTAGCCTTTACATTTGTAACATTGGATTTTTCCTTCAAAATCATCTTTTTCTTTAGAAGGTTTTGCAAGTTTTTTGTCTTTCAATTTAGAACTCGAAGATTGTTTAGAAAACAAATTTTGTTTCGAGGATGAAGCTTTGTTTTTCCGAAAGTTCCGTCGAAATTTCTTTGTTAAAAGCGTCAGTTGATGCTCAAAATCAGCGGGCGAAATATCTTCGTCAGAATTCAAGTCGTCGTCTCATTCCTTTGTAGATTTGAGTGCAATCCCTGTACTTTTAGAAAAAAAAAACTTGGAAGATTGGTTAGTAGGAAAAGTCATCTCATAAGTTTGCAAAGCACCTACTAACTCTTCGACTTTCATCTCGTCCGGATGCTTTACGGTTTCGATCGCGGCAACTTTTGCCCGAAAGCGTTCCGGAAGAGTCCGAAGAATTTTTCGAACAACCTTAGAATCCGGAATTTTCTCTCCTAAGTTAGCGCATGTATTAACAATGTCTTGAAGTCGAGTATAGTACTCGGTAAAGGTCTCGTTTTCTTCCATAAAAATTGAGTCAAATTTGCTTGTCAACATTTGTAATTTTTGAACCTTTACCAAGCTAGTTCCTTCATGCCTAACTTGTAGAGTATACCAAATCTCCTTTGCGGTTTCACACGCCGAAACACGAGTAAACTCCGTTTGCGATAAAGCATTGAATAAAGCATTAATTCCTTTACCGTTAAACGAAGATGACTCGTTTTCATCTTTCGTCCACTTGTTCCGTGGTTTAGGAACGGTAGCATTATCGACGACTTCGGTAGGATGCTTCCAACCGAATTCAATAGCTTTCCACACTCGCTCATCGATTGCGATTAGAAAAGCTCTCATGCGAACTTTCCAATAGGCATAATTTGTGCCGTCAAAGAGCGGTGGTCGATTAATATTACCGCCTTCGGCCATTAGATATCAATATATCTAGATCCCGCTCTGATACCAATTGCAAGTTTTGAGGGAGCCCAAGAATCTATCTAGATTGTATCCAACACCTAGAGGGGGGTGAATAGGTGTAATGACCAAAAATCACAAATCTCGATGCAATAAAAGTAAATGCGAAAAATAAAAATCACACCGAGATTTACATGAGAAAACTCCAACTTGGAGTAAAAAATCCACGGGACCAACACGTGATAATAATCCACTAAGAATAAAAGATTACAAGGTGATTTACCGAATCCACGGACTCAAACCTCTCTTTTATCTTCACCGGATCTTGCGTACACCAATGGGTTGTCCACGCCCTACGTTCGAATCCACGAACGCCACGTCCCGAATCCACGAAACGTCCATACTTCGAATCCACGAAGCCTTGATCACGCCGAATCCACGACGCCCACTCGAATCCACGAGCACACTCCGTCCGGAGCAAGAACAGTACGATCGATGATGATTTATTGCTTAGATAATCATGAAAGAGCCGTAGAAGATATTTCTAAGCAATAGCCGGATCAATTCTCCATGAAGAATAAGAAATTAGGGTTTCAAGAATTGATCCAATAGAAACTTGTTGTTGGAGAAAGAAAGAGAGCACCCAACAAGTTTCTAAGGTTTCAAAAAGATATTCTATGCTTAGCCATGTTTTAGAACACCCCTACATCTTATTTATAGGTTTAGAAGACTTAGAGATAGACTAGGATTTGAAAAACTGATCTTTAAAAACAAAAGACGGTCTAAGGGTCCGGACCTTACGCAGGGTCCGGACCTTGAAGGTCCGGATCTTGACTTTAGGGTCCGGACCCTCCTTACGTAACCGCAAATACAATGTACGGGGTTCGGACCTTAACCCGAGAGTGCGGACCCTCGCTGCGTGTTTGAAAATGCGATCTACGGGGTCCGGACCTTAGCTCTAGGGTCCGGACCCTCGCTGCATACACGCAGAGAGGACCTTCGGGGTCCGGACCTTGATCCCAGGGTCCGGATCCCGAACCTTGAAAAACTCTATTTTGAAATATTATCATTTTAAACCTATTCTAATGTCTTCTAAACACTTGAAAATATTAATAAATCATCATCAATAGTATTTAAACTTACCGAGCATTGTGGATCTATGTTTTGAGTCTTCGAGTCTTCGATCTTTGTCCCTTCTTCTTTAATCCTTTAAGACTCCGACTTACTTCACGAAATATGCCAACTTAAAATCCGTAACACGGTATATTACAGCTAAGCCAGGGCTTCTTTGGTGAAGAAGACAAGGAAGAGAGAAAGAAGATTGAGGAGTTACTTATAGAAGGCTAGCAATTGCACAAAACCCCCGAAAAGTGAAGAAATTGCATTCTATGCAGTTTTAGCCTGTAATAGTGCAAAGTCCGGATTTTCCCAAGCAAGATCCGGAGTCCAAGCCTAATTTCACCTTTTTTGTAGCCAAAGTCTGGATTTCCCCAACCAAGGTCCGGACATCTATACTGTGAACAGTGATTTCAACATTTTCTAATTTTTTTTTCTATTTTCATCCCAAAACTTTGATTTTTGTTCTATTTTCTCTCTAAATCAAATTAACACAACCCAAACTCCTCCAACACACCTTAAACACTTCCAAGACCTTCCCATATTGGGAATTCTAAATTTATCTTATAAAAAGGTTAAACATTGGAGCACAATCATTCTTCTAAATTTTTATTTTCTTCCAACTATTTTTTAATTTATTCATACCTCTTGAAATCTTACTGCATCACCCCGGATACTTTCTAATCCACTTTTATTACCCCCAAACACTTTAAATGCAACCTTTAATCGCTATTTTACTAAATTTTTCTGAAGTTTTGTAGATTCCTTCAAATCTTACTTTTGAACCTATTTCCTTAATGACTTATTTTTTTACTCTTCCTAAATCATTTTTTTAAATAGTTTCACTAGTTACTTCACATCAGGAATCCACTTATATGGCTTGGGTCCTATATGTTACATTCCTTCCTCTTTAAAAAAGAGTTTCGTTCGTGGAACACAAGCACAAGCCGTCCTCACGGGAATGTAGTTAGACTTTACTCCTGCATGTCAAACTCTAACTTGGCAATAGCATTGCAACATAATCAAATAACCTCAAGGGTTACACAAATACCTCACACTAGGTCCTTTCCACCATAGTCACTTTCCTTAACATGTTCACATACGATAACTTCACCAGCTTCTTGTGCACCGTGATCAATTTTTTACTTACTTTTTTTTTCATAGAGGATGATCTTCAACCACCAATTTTCTCCTCTCAACATACTTTCTCTTCATTATGCGGTGAATTCCTCAACTCTAGCTCCCGTCCTTCGCTAATTACATAGAGTAAACTAGGAATTCAACATCGCTCAAGATCCATCTTAGTTATTCAAATATCCTGCTTACCATAGAAGGTTTTCTCCTAATGTCAACCTTACACGTGGCTCTCTCATACTTTCGGGCCATTGCTCCAACAACCGTCCTAACTATATAGTTTTAGCTCAACCCTGATGTTTCAATCTTGAGCTGCCATTACAAAAATTTGAATGTGCCTATCCTTCAGGGTCCCAGGCTCACAAGCCACTATGTGGTCCAGGTATAGATATTCCCTAGCAATGCCCAATAACCATCTCTGTGAGTCCCAGGCACTCCCGGCATCCTCGGGCTGCCCATATTTCAAGCATTTCCAAAGGTCTCACCTCAACAATTAAACAACCACTACAATTTGTCTCATCAAATAATTAGGTCCCAACCATCATTTCCATTGGTTCACTATAATGAGCAACCGAACTTTCTATTAATTTCCCAGCATCAAATAATTCATTCATGAGACTCAAAATCGTACTCCAAATGGAATTTGCATCTTGGTGCATAAATCTCATTTCTAAACCAGATTCCAATTGTTTACCAAGCTCCACGAGGTTACTCTCACATATTATCCTATATTTATGTCACTCTAGCACCCTAGCTATATAGCCTATAGGCATGACATCATCAATTAGTTTGCTGGTGATGTAGGGATCACCGTCGCAAAGGGTAAACTCCTAACAATCCTCAAAGTCAAATTCCTACTATCTAGGTTTGCAAAAGATCATAATTTTGCTTCCTACAATCATTCACCAAAATCATCCTAAACTCAATATTGCACCAAATTCACGAGACAAAAATGATCAACTCTCACAAATTTGCGTTGATGAATATTCTAATTTATTAAACATTATATAAAATCATACCTGCCACAACATCATCTACAACCGGCTACTCATCTACTTGAGTCATCTATATCCAACTATATATATTCCATCTCTATCTGGGCTCGCTAACAAATCCGCTGCATACGTGTGAATGGTAAGCGAGAAGAAACTCTACAGCTAATATGCCACTACACTACCACTACTCATGTCATGCTCCATGTGTATATGTGCATCACTAGTTACGAAATAGTCACAACTGACTCAATCCAAAAGAACCGCCAACCAGCTAGTCCAGCCTGTGCCTAAGCTACTCTGCTCACCACCCATAAGTAGGGCTGGCAAATGAGCGAGCCAGCTCGTGTTCGACTCGTGTTCGGCTCGATATTCGGCTCGCTCGAGCTCGGCTCAAATTAATTTCAAGCAAGCTTGAGCCTAAATTTAGGCTCAAAATTAATTTCAAGCTGAGCTTGAGTATTACTCGGCTCGCTCGAATTAAGCTCGAAAAGCTCGAAATATATATATATATATATTTATATAGTCTACTATACTATTAATAGTACCAACCACTTGCTATTAGGTTTTCGACCTTTGGATGAAGGAATGTGCGGTTAGAATGACAGTGATCCTCTAGGGTTGAGTGAGTGGTTAGTTGAATAATATGATCTAACGGCACAAAATTCGATAGTACCAAGCATTTAGTACTATCGATAATATAGTAGTCGGGCTCTCTCTCTCTCTCTCTCTCTCTCTCTCTCTCTCTCTCTCTCTCTCTCTATATATATATATATATATATATATATATATATAGTCCGACTACTCTACTATCTATACTATCTATACTATCTATAGTACTAACCGCTTTGTACTATTGAGTTTTTTGCCGTTAGATCTGCCTATATATATATATATATATATATAGAGTCCGGCTATTATACTATCGATAGTACCAAGCATTTGGTGCTATCGAGTTTTCTGCTGTTAGATCTATCCCTTTAGCCATTTTCATCCGTTAGATTATAATATTCAACTAGCCACCCACTCAACCCTAGGAGGCTACTATCATCCTAACCGCACATCCTTTCATCCAAGGGCCGAAAATCTAATAGTAAGCGGTTTGTGCTATTAATAGTATAGTAGCCTAATTCTATATATATATGTTCGGGCTACTATACTCTTATAAGTATAAACCCCTTTATACTTATAAATGTTCAACCGTTGGATGTGTGATTAGAATGATAGTGGTCCCCTAAGATAGAGTGGGTGGTTCGTTGAATAGTATGATTTAACGGATGAAAATGGTCAAAAGAATAGATCTAACGGTCGAAAACTTATGAGTATAAAGGGGTTTATACTAATAAAAGTACATATAGTAGCCAAACTCTCTATATATATAATTATATATAATATATATTTTAATTATATAAAATAATATATATTATGTATTTTAATTATATGTATATAGAATTTAGATTATTGGGCCCACAAAATCAAACCAGCAAAATCCTACTCTAATTGCTCTCTTTCTCTCTTTTTTACTTCCTCGCGAAGTCGCTTTTCCTAATTTTTTTAGTATTATAATATCGTATTTCATGCATTTATTTTATATGTTAAACTATTAGATATTTTTTATATCAAATTTTGAATATTATTTTATAAAAATTAAAGTATAGATTGCATGATGTTAAGAATTTCAAGCAGCTCGTTTAGGGCTCGAGCTCGCTCGACTCGAAGTTAGGCTCGCTCGAGCTCGGCTCGAATTAATTTCAAGCCAAGCTTGAGCCTAAATTTAGGCTCGAAATTAATTTCAAGCCAAGCTTGAGCTGAGGTAAGCTCGCTCGAGCTCGGCTCGTTTCCACCCCTACCCATAAGGGTGGCCAATCTAAGTAGAATGCCCAAAAAGGCTGCTGCGACAAGAGCGCGAAAAAGTCTCACTCTGGAGCAGCACTCGGGGGACCTACGCAGCCCAACAAAAGTCCAGCAAAAGAGTGTACTCTCTCAAGCTCAATCAAACTCATGCAGGCTGTAATCGACACAAATGATCAAATAAATCTAAGAACCAAAGCTCACGTGCCCACGGCACAATCTAATGTAAAAGCTGCGATGCCCCAACTTCCCAGACGGTCACTCATTCTAGGGCTACTCCCTTTCTATCACGCTTAACTCTTTTAACCTCTTGGGCCTAACTACCACCCAAAATGTTTAAGATGGGTTAAGAGTTTTAGCCCTATTATATCCTATATATAGGACTATCTAGGGTCTCACATTCTCTCCCACTTTAAGCCCTGGCGTCCTCGTCAGACTTAGACTCACAAGTACCAGGCGATGTGAGACTCGTCTCACTAGCCTAAACCGACTTTGTAGGGGAGCCGCGCTCTACTCACAACAACCAACAGCATGAGAGCCTTACTCTCCATGTTGTATAATTTTAGCTAAGACGAAACTCATCTCACACTTCCGACTGGTAATTGGCTCTGATAGCAACTATGACGCCCCAACTTCCTAGGGGGTCACCCATCCTACAACTACTCCCGTCCTAAAATGGCTTAACTCTTTTAGGACTATCTAGGGTCTCACAAAAGCAAGGACTGGGTCCACTATCAGCCCTCGTCCCAGCACCCGACAATGTGAAATAGCCTAAACACTATTGTAAAAATTCACTCGGCATCTGAGCACGAGCGTAAATCCTACCTACACCATTATGAGTATCCGCGACGCACGAACAGCATCGATACAACAATAAAAACAACTATTGAAGCTAAATCAAGTATAATGGCAATGATATATTAAGTGCAGGTTTTCTCCTAAGTCAATTCCCAAATTCAGCATGTAATAGTCATCTAAATACTAAAATATGCTCTAAATTCAGATTTTATATAATAACATGCAAATCCATGATTCGAGCTACTAAACGTGATAATCGATACATTTTCAACACATCCTAAAATTTCAATAACCTAGAAGAAATTCTGAAGATTTCGATAAATATTAACTCATCTGAATCGCTAATCCAACCACGGAACAAAGGACTCAAGGACTACCAACTCAATCAACTCTCTCTCAAGCTGCTGCACTACTAGAGCCTCTAGCAGCAGGATCTGGGTGCCGAAACCTGAGCCCAGATTCTCAACTAGTAGTCCATAATAGTAAGAGATCAACATAAACCCACAATTCAAAATTCTGGAATTGGAGTTCAAACTTACTTAAACTTAGGGCGTGTTTGGTTCGCCCCTTTTTCACCATGGAAACGGAATGTGAATGGACGAATCGATTTGTCCGTATTTGGTATGCGGGATTTTCATTCTGATTTTGATTCTCCGGTGAATCAGAATCTCCCCAATTACCAACTTTTCCAATCCGGCCTAGGAGACCGGATTGGAAATTGAATCCGGACATAATGGATTTGTTTGGATTAAAACATAAGTTTAAGTTTAAAAATTATATTTATAAATTTAAATTTTAATTTGCACTTAAATTAAAAATTAAAATTCAATCAAGCATTTTGAATCTAATTTATAAATTTGAATTTGAATTTAAATTTAATTTTAAAATCTAAAGTTTTATTCAAATTTAATTTAAAATTTAAATTAAATTTATGGATTCAAATTGAAATTTAAATTATAATTTTAAGTTTGAATTTGAATAAATCAAAATTTAGTTTTATATATTGAATTATTCATTCAATTTCAAATTTTAATTTATTTAAAAAATATATATAAAATTTTGATATTATTTTAAAATTTTGACGCAAATTTTTAATATTTAATTTTCAATTTGAATTTAAACTAATATATTATAAAGATAAAATTAGTATATTAATTTGATTATATTTTTAATATCTATTTGAACCAAACACCGATAATGAAAATAGTTCATTCCAATTTCGATTCAGGTGGCGAACCAAACAGAATGAGGTAATGGATCATTCTGATTCCATTTCTATCTTATTCTCATTTCGATTCTGTTACCGATTCCGACTTTGAACCAAACACATCCTTACTTTCTAGCAGTAGGATTAGACCGATTCTGACTTCGAACTAAACACACCCTTAGTTTCTAGCAGCAGGATTAGACCCTAAATCAGGGTACACCTCTAGTTCGCAACTCAAAACAGCACTCCAAGCCCTTTAGCTACAATTTGAATCCAAAAAGGGCTAGAAGCCCGAATCAACATCCAAAATTCAGCACTACAGCACTTCAAATTCAGTTGAGCTAAAATCTAAAAATTCTAACATGTAAATCCAGTGGAAAGGAGTCTAAAACTTCCAAAAATGAGGAAAGAATCCATTCAAATGTGAAAATCAACTCTCCAACAAAATCTGGATTCAAAATTCCATCAAAATCAAGTGAAGACCCCAAAACTGTACTATTACATAACAATTCAAAATTCTGAATATTTCTCAACTTCAAATTTGAAAATTTTGGTGAGGAATGCTCCAAACTAGTGGAGAAGGATGTGAAACCAATTCCAAGTTCGGAATTTCCACTACAACAAGAATCAAACCATGAAAAACCAAGAAATCCAACTAAATTCCAAAATTAGCTCAAAACCTCCAATTCGACTCAATTTCAAAAAATTGATATCACTAACCTGGAATTAAAGATGAGGAAGGTAGTTAACACACTCCCTTTCAAGTCTACAACCAACGAATTGCACCTCCACAACCTCAGGTTTCAACAAAAGTCCACAAAACCTAGGTTTGCTCCTACTGCTGTAGGCTGAATTCTTGCTAATGCAACAATGCTCCAGGGAGAAAGAGTGAAATTGAGTTAATTTGGAGGGGTTTTAGCTAGGGGAAAGGAGTTCCCTGAGAAGAAGAGGAGAAAGAGCTCAATGAGAAAGTCCACCCACTTTTATAAAGGTGTTGGAAAGGTAAAATGAACTCCACAGAAAACAGCAACTAAACCTATCACTACAGAAAATCTAAAATTTGGACGCCCTAAACCCAGAATTAAGTGCCCAAAACAGCTCGCCACACCCAAACGAAAGTCCGGAAAGTTAATCTAGTCTAACACTCCTCACCTACCACCTGCCACGTGTTAAAACTGTCGATATTCACGAGGAAGGCTGCCAAACCCAATCTGGGCTCACTTCTGGGTGCCTATACTGGGCCCAAAATAACTTCAGTAATAAATACCAAATAGCACTCCGAATCTGGGCACCCTAATCTAATTTCTGGGCATCCTAAACTGTCATAACTTCAATTTGGATTATTTGAGTGCACTAAGTTCGTTTTCGTGTCCATTTCGTGCCAAAATAACTCCGACTCATTCCGACACTCTACAAATTTGTCGACCAGTCACTGATACTGTAGTCATTCCGACAGCTAACCTCGAGGGACACTACAATGGCGACCATAGATGTAAAAAATATCTAAGAGTTTAAAAAAATTGCATGTGTTTGCAATTAAGATTATGATCACAATCTAAAACAAAATTATTTTTCAAGAAAATTTTTATGTCACATAGAAAAATAATGAATCCAAAAAAGGCAACATGTAGAATTAATTGATAATCATAGATGCATAATAAGAGAAGCATGCAGTCATATCAAAACATCACAAGCATGATAATCAAAAGATGAAAACAAACAAATCATGCTTCGATACTAATTGTTAGCGAAAGTGGGCAGTGGATACTTATAACCTGAACAGCCAATGTATCCAAGAATCAGATCAAGCTGCTTATTTTACAAGCTTTGTTGGACCATCCTGGCATTCAATACTTCTAGATCTTCCATGAGCCTCATCTTCTCCCACATATTGCTTCTTGGATGTGAAAAGGAATACCCGAGTCCTCTTCTATATCCATATAGCACTCCTCCCATATATCGCTTCTTGGATGTGAAGAGGGCGTGTAGAGTCCTATTCTATATCCATGCATGCTTCACAAGCCTGGGACATCAGTGGTGGAATAGAGAAATTGGCTGAGAAAGGGAAAAGGATGGAGGGAATTCTCTTATCTATTTATATTATTTTGATTAGGAAGAAAGAGATCCAATATATATTTTGTCTTTCTTCCCAATATATTGATCAACCTCTCTAGACAATCGGGGAGGAATATAATTAATGGAGGGATAAGGTTGAATTCAAATAGGTAAGTTTAAATTCAAATTTATTTAAACTCAACCTTATCCATTTCCCATGAAGAAATAAGGTTGAATTCAAACCTACTTGAATTCAATATTATCCACTCATCATTGTGCTGAACCTTAATCTGCAATGTGAATGATCCATATCAGGTCAAATCCGAGCCGATTGTGTTTAACGTCATCCAATATAGACACACTACATGGCATCATAAAAAAATAATTACAAAATTAAAGTACACATTTGGTCCCTATACTTTCTTTCATTAAATAGTTTAGACCCTAAACTTTCACAAACATTATACTTTTATTCACTATTCATAAAAAAAAAGATGCTCTTTTCTGAATGAACTACTTTGTCCCACTGTAAAATAGCATAACCTATTTTATAGCAAAAATCAAAATTTCTCCAATGAGTAAAAAGCAATTTATGTATCAAAGTTCAAATATCAATGCTTCTGGTACACCAATAAAAATAGTGTAAACCTTATACCCTAAGTCTTATGTGGCTTTTGTTTGCTCATTTGTATTATTATTATTAGTTAAACAAAAACTTTTTTAAAAAAATTTATAAATCTGTAGATTCAATGGTGTGAAATTTATCCCTCTAAAAGGAAATAGAAGTAGCATTTTTCAAGTACAAATGCGAAAATGTGTAATATCCTAAGGGCGCGTTTTCGCGTTGTATAACATTACAGATTATTTCGACATATTTAGATATTTTGAATTTCTGAATGAGATTACTATTGATGTTGTATTAACACGTTTGATTTAATGCAATAATGTAATACTAGGTTACAGTGTATATAACATTATTATGTTTGGTTCAGTTTATAAAATTCAGTAATTCTGGCAACAAAGTGTAATCTATTCCAAAATTATTTTTAGCCATATTTGGCAAAAATATTTACTATTTACAAATAATATTTTTTTTAGAAAATTTTATTTCAAATAATTTAAATATTGAACTTAAATTTTATTTTTAATTTTAAATTTAAAATATAAAATTTTAAATCTAAACAAAACATAAAATTTAATATTTTAATTTAAAATATAAATTTAAAATTTATAAATTTTGAATTTTAACTTTTAAATATAAATATGAATTTATAATTTATAATTTATAATTTAAAATCTAAATTTAAAATTTAGAATTTAAAATCTAGATTTGATGTTTAAAATTTTAAAACTTGAAACATGAAACTTGAAACTTGAAATTTAAAAAATTAAAATTTAAAATTTAAAAATTAAAATTTGAAAATTAAAAATTAAAATTTAAAATTTGACAATTTAAAAATTTAAATTAAAATTTTAAAAATGTCGTATCGAAAGGGTTTTTGTGTTCGGAGAGATAAACTCATAATTTTACATAAATGCAAGATAACCTGATATTAGTAATACGAGATACCCACGCGCACTCGGTAATATTTTTGGTGTAATCCTGTACCATTCGCAATGCTGATTATTGACCAAATTACATATTGAATGAATCAGACGTAATAATACTATCAGAATTACCTGTAGAATAACCCGAACCAAATGCACACTAAGTCTTGTGTGGCTTATGCTTGCTCATTTGTCTTATTATTATTATTAGTTAAACAAAAACCTTTTTAAAAAAATTTATAAATCTTTAGATTCAATGGTGTGAAATTTATCCCTCTAAAAGAAAATAGTAGCATTTTTCAAGTACAAATGCAAAAACGTGTAAATAAAAAAATAGGACCAACTAATTTACAGTATCATTATAGTATAGGGAATATTAATCCATTTTTAACCTTTTAAAAGGGGTACTATTTATCACTTCAAATGCTGTTATATATATTAATTAGGGCCCGCCAGGCACTGAAGTCTATTTAATGTTAATATATAAAAAAAGTTGGGGGCGGGTAGCGTGCTATCTATTTTTTAAAAAAAATAAAAAGAAGTTGGGGTAAAACTATATAGTGATATGATTTCGCGTTTAGTCAGATTTACGATCGACTCATTGCGATTGCCATATATATAACGTAATATTATATATCAAAACAAACGAAATATTTTTTTTTCATCATATTTTTTTTTATGGTACGTAACGTAATTCTTCAGTAATTCCAAAATCCCCATATCTCTAAACTAAAAGTGGGTCCTTATGGATTCAGAAACATGGAAAACTTTTCGGGAATTCTTAGTAGCAGCACTGCTTTTTTTTTATTATTATTCTTTTTTTTCGTTGGTAGTATTGACAGCAGTACTCTGTAGTAGTTATATGAAATATCAACCTCATCACCACTATCGACGAAGGACGAACGACAGTGTCCGGCTACGTACCGCGTCCTCGGTCCGACGTGCTTCGCACGCTATCGCTCCCCTGTCAGCTCCAGACCGGGACGCCACAGAAACAGCAACGCACCCTCCTTATAATTCCACCACGCGAGCTTTAAACTTCGTGCGTCGTGGCCAAAATAATTTAAATTTTAAAAGAGAGCCTCCTCCGGCCGTGTTTAGTTTTTTTTTTTTTTCTTTTTTTCCTGAAAGAGAAAAAGATACTGAAAAAAATAAAATAATTAAATTTAAAATTTAAAATTGGAGTATCAACCATCTTGCCATTGACACTAAAAATTTACAATGTTTAGCTGTTAATCGAAACAGCTCTAAATTAGTGGGTGTTCTGAAATCAATTATTGGACTACATCATTCCAAACCACTTCCTCCTCCTCCTCCTCCTCCTGAAGCCAGGGCCCAGAGAGAGATAGACACTACGTCATGGACGCGTGTCGTTTGCCGATTGGATTGGAAACTCACTCATCTATATAAACACCAGAGAGCAGAGAAGAAAGTCTATTATGCAGCGGTTACATTTTACTATTTACAAGTATAGAAATTTGCCTAATGTGGCGAATAAAAAATTTTTAGTAAAAATTTATAAATTGAATAAACAAAGATAGAACATAATAAAAAAAAAAGAAGGTTATTCCTATATTTCATTAAATTTAATAATATAAAAAATAAATTAAAGTTTTAAAATGGAATTATAATTCTACGAAAAGCATAAAGAACTATAAGAGAAGAAAAATTATTACTGTCACAGCCCGCGACCACGCCTATTTGGCCTGGTTCGGGCTGCCGACAGCGCCAAACGGACAGAGTTTTTTCTGTACCACGGATAGAATCTCCCCTGTACGTCTAAGGCGTCGTAATCAATACAATACACGAGATTCCAAACAGGAACTGCATTCAAGTAAAGATTGCATAAGGAAATATCAAAACATAAACATCTACTGCTATTACAAGCATTCACATACATGCATTTTACATCACAATTACAATTTGTTTTCTTCCAAATACAATCTAAATTATTACAACATTTATAATTTTGTTACAATTTTGTTCTTTTCATTTCCTATATCCCTAGGATATGCCGACTCGGGGTATTGCTATCTCTGGTCCAATGGTAGAGCGCTATTTACAGAGCTACGCCTTTTTCTTGCGCCGCCGCGCCGCTTACTTGTGAACCTGAAACTCCAAAATCACGTGGGGTGAGAACTATTGTCCATAGTTCCCAGTGAGTACGGCCACCCAAGGAAAAAGCTCGACCAGCCAGGTCCAAAGGAGGCAACCAACATGTTAGTCCAACAAATAGATATAACAACAGAATTTATGCAACTAACATTTATCATGTTTTTGCCTCACAAATGCAGAAATACAAACTATGCAATAATGTAATTTATGCAACCATGCAACTAATGCACAACTAGTAGATCATCCGATACTACTTTCTATCTCGCTATCTAGCTCATATCCAACTAGCTTCTAAGGTTTCTATTACCTTAGATCCATATCATTTACCACTAGCCCTTAAAGTTTTATCTACCTTAACCAAGCTAGTCACCCGACTCGGCCTCGAGTCAATCAACTACAGAGTACCGCGCTCTGTCCGGCTCGAGGTGAAGGAACCCTCACATACACCTCAACCTTCAATTCACATACCACATCGCCCAACGGGTCGCCTAGAACTGCGTACACCCGTGATCAGGGATCTTTCCGGTGGGAGGGGAATATGCCACACAGTCCCCGCAGCCCAAGACCCCCAATAGGGAGGGGAATATGCCACACACACCCTAGCGATCCAAGATTCTTTCGGTGGGAGGGGAATATGCCACACAGCCCCCGCGGCCAATAACTGTCGAGTTCACAAGTCCTAGGATTCCGGAATCCACTTTCCAAGTCTCAAGGGTAGAGATACACCCTATACTGTCGACCTATCTAGGCTCGACCCATGCACATCCTAGTGGTCACTCTGCCACTATATATGTCCACAACCTAGGTTCAACCACACTAGGTTCTATGTCACTTTCACCTACTTGACATCCTAATTGTCCATATCGAGTACTATAGTTACATGTTCTTGTTTTCCAATGTCGAGTTCTCTAAACAATCTAGAGTTATCGACCCAAGTCCACATGCATATGTATAATCTAGCATGTATTTTCAACATGCGAATATACAATTATCATCTAGCATATATTCCACAACATGTTATCATGTATATTCTATTTAGCATTTTATCACCATGTCAACATGCATGCACTTGTCATTTAATGGTAGTTATACATATCATCTCATGCATTTACATGGCATCTACCTATGCATTCATATATGTGATCACTACAACAGAATTATGTAAGGACTGAGTTTTGGCAGTGTAGCTAGACTCTCTGTTGACGATATTTTTGTGTGTAAATTAATTACAAAAGTACTTGTCAAGTTTCGGGAGAAAACGAGTTAGAACGGAGATTTTACGCGATCTTCAGTTTCACTTAAAGTAAATAGTAACTCGGTTTTCCGAAGAGACCAATGCATGGAGTTGGCTTCTGGCGCGTATCGGACTCCGTTTATAGCGATCCAATAGCTCGTTTTGATCGGTTCAACTATTCTAGAACCAATGGCGCTGACGGATTACAGGTTTGGCGCACGGATTTCGAGAAATCTAAAAATACGTATATTATATGTATTTGTGCGTCGTTTCGCCTTTCAGAGAGAGAACTGGTTTTATCGCGAATCCGTGACAAAACGAGGTGAAACAAAATTGTGGATTTGATGTCTCTGTCGTGCTGATCGCACTGGTGTGATCCGTTCGCAAATCTGACAGACGGATCTGCTGATATCGTGCGTTGATTGAGGAGGGGTCTTAAATGGCAGAATAGTATTTTTACGAAAACCTCGACATTTTATGTACCGTTTTGCGTAAAATTGATTGTGGAGGTGTATTCGCGCATTTTACTCACGCTGTGAGGGACTCAATATTAAATATTGAGTTTAGAGGGACTTTGGCGCAAACTGGAGCTTTACTTATATAGCTCTCTAGGGTTTTGTACTTGGAAACCCTAACCCTAACTCTAGCCCTAGCCGTGCACCCTGCCACCTTCACCTCTCTCCCCTGCCTCGCCGCGCACGCGCCGGTCGCCGACGACCGAGCCCTGGCTAGCCAGCAGCCGCTGCAGCCACAGCCGCAGCCTTTGCCACCTTCCCTCTCCATCTCTCTCCCTCTATCTCTCTTCATCTCGGTTTGAGGACGAGGCCCGAGGCTGCTCTCCTCTCCGGCGTCACCCCCGGAGTCCTGGTGAGCGTCCCCGCCGGCCGCCGCCGCCCCTTAGCGCCGCCGCTGCCGCCCCACCACCCTGCTGCCAGCTAGGGCAAACTCGTGCCGAGCTGAGCTTCATCAGCTAGCCGCGCACCGCCGCCGCCTGAGGCCACACTCGCCGCCTTCCCCGGAACCCCGGCGACCTTCCCCGCCGGTCGCCGCCATCCTTGCGGGCAGCCGCCGCCGCTTCTGTCAGCTTGCAGCCGGTCCAGATCTGCTCGGGCCGAGGTTGACTTGCGGCTCCATCCTCCCGCCGCCGCCGCCTGGAGCCACCCAGCAACATCCCTCCTGCCTTAGGCGACCCCTCGCCGCCGCCCCGAGGTGCCCCGGCCAGTGCCGTGGCCGCCATTGCCTCTAGACCCGAGCCTTAGCTCGTGCGGGCTTGGCTCTCCGCCGATTCCGCCGCCGCTCCTCGCCGCCAGCCAAGGTGAGCACTGTGCTCCTCCCTCCCCCGCACCCACCTCTGGCCCGCTACATGCAAGTGTCATCTACTAGCATATACTTCATAATATGTTAACATTTATGTACCAACTAGCATATATTTCATCCAAGGTAGTTATTACATAGCATCTCATGCATTCTCATGGCATCCACCCTATGCATTCATCTATGCAATTGACTACAATTATATATAAATGCATCAATTAGAAAACTGTACTTCACTTCGACATGGAAGCGATCTAGTCACTTCGGTGAAGCACAACCCACCTCTTAACGCGTTCCGATTGCTTGTAGTCACTTGTAATCGGCCTCCCGCGGCATACGCCGCCCGGTTCGACTCAAACTCGCGATCGACCACCGAACACCCAACAATCCGCAATCTAGAGTTGCTTAGGATCCTTCTCTCACCTCCAATTAGAGAAATATGTGGTTAAATTAGATCAAAACCCATAAAATTCCAAAACCCCAATTCTAAGCCCTAGATCACCCATTTCATCAAATACTATATGAAATTCATGGGGAAACATGCTTAGAATACTCTAGGAATCCATAAAACATCAAGCATTAAGGATTTATCCAAATCCAAGAAGCTTACCAAAATGCGAACGCCGAGACGGAAGCACACCGCTCAAACGGGTGCACGAGGGCCCGAACCGTCGCCTCCCACGCGTTCACAAGGTCCTTCTCCTCCAAGCCTTCGAATTTGGGAGATAGATCTAGAGAGAGGAGGGAGATATCTAGAGAGAGGGAGAGGTGTTTCTCTCTCTACCTTAGTGTGTGTGTGTGTGGGTTTGAGCTGGGGAAGAAGGAAAAAGGGGTCAAACCTCCTTTTAAAAGCAACCCCCACTATTTTTACAATTCTGCCCCTGTTGTACTCGGCATTTTCGGGCTTCGGGGTCCGGACCTTGCACTCAGGGTCCGGATCCCGTAGGTCCAGAAAATCAGCAACTTTTGATACTTCGCCAAATTTTCAGCAATTTCAGCCTTTGGTCCGTTTTCGCTCGTTTTTGCTCGTAGGGCCTCTAATTCATCTCTAATCGTACCGAGACCCCCAAAACATATTTTCGAGCGCATTCAAACCATCTTTTCATCCATGCCTTACCGGATTTCGGCCAAGGTCCAATCATACCTTTTTGGGTTCCGTTTTCGCGCCCGACGCGTACCGAAAACACCCGAGTGCTTCTGAACTTCACCGAAACTACTCTAACAACTCTTTGAGCAAGTTCCCGCCGAAACTTCACAACTTTAGAAGTTCGGTACCTTACAATTATATAGATATCAGACTCCTTCATAGCCTCATTTAGGACATCCTCTATTGATGCCGATGATTTCGTGAGGTATCATAGGACCTTCAACCCCCTTCCTATCGACTCCATATCCTAACTGATATTTCTCGTCTTTGGAGGCTATTAGAGGAGGGAGGAAGCACCTCCTTCGCATAACAATGCAATACAAATTTAAGCACAAACATTGCACATCTTCTTTTGGATGTAAAATAAAGTAAAAAGATAAGGAGATCACTGAAAAAAAAGAAAGTAAATATGAATAAATGCAACAGAAAGCGAAGAGTCATTTAAAAAATAAAGTAAATATAATTTTTTAGAGAACTGAACTCCCACCTTCCTCAAATTAAGAGGATACATCCGCGTAGGATTTAGGCATAAAAATTCATGTATAGGTATAGAGGTATAGATGTATAGGTGTAGATAGATGTCTGGTCCATCACATATCTTTTTTAAAAAAATGTACAATTAATAAAAATATTTTTTTAAAAAATAATGATAGGATAAATTATCTTTATAAGTCAAATATAATTGGTTGGAAGCACAAGATTACGGTGTAACTTTTACATTTTAAACTTTTTGAGAACAAGAAAAAGATTTTCAATTTAGCCGTCCTAGTCCTAGGCGCTAATTTATCTCTCTCCGCACATTTAATTTCAACTTCTACTGTCGAAGAAGGGGTCATTTCCTTGCAAAGTTGCAATGCGTCTATCCAGATTTTCTTGTTTTCAAAGCACAATTACTTGTGTTTTGTCGTAATCCATTGAGAAGTGCGTATTTCTTTTTTGACATCCACCGCTTACAAAAGCAAAAGTTATGCATATATGAACTTTATTTAATTTAAAATACAAAAAAAATAATACTTCTGTATTGTATACTTCTAGATTAGCTAGGTATAAAATATACACTAATCCATCCAAAAGTTCTATCTTTTTTCTTTAGTCTTATCAACTTTTTTTTTTTTTTCTTTAAGTACATGTTTGGTTATCCAAAAATAGTTAAAGTAAAAAAATTTATTTTTTTAAAAATGTTATTTAGGAAAATGATTTTGAGTTCGATTGTTTGGCTAGCTATAAAGTGGAGAAATAGAAGGTTGTAGTTTTGAGTATTCTATTCTTCATTATATATAAAGAAGTGAAACTATAAACAAACGACTTATGCTTGTAATCTGAATTAAAAATTTAAATATAAATCTCTATTTACAATTCAAAATTAAAATTTAAATTTTAAATTAAACTTAAATCTGAGTTGAATTTATATTAAAAATTTAAAGCATACAATTAAAATTTCAATTTAAATTTAAAGTTTAAGTTACAACACAGAACTAAAATTAAATTCGAAAAATCAAATTTCAACGTAAAAATTAAAAAATTCAAATTTGAATTCACAATTTGAATCAAAATTTTAATTTACCATTTTATCATAATTTTTGAATTCAAATATGAATTCACAATTTGAACTAAAATTTACACTGAAATTAAAATTTGAGTTTAAATCACAATTCAAATTGAACAGTTGAATTCACAATTTGAAGTCAAAGTTCAAACTGAAAATCGTTATCGAACTTAAATTCAAAATACAAACTTACCTTTGAATTTTAATTTCAAATTAAAAATTAAATTTCGAGTAAAAATTTCAATCAATAATTCGAATTTGTAGTTTGGAACAATTTGAGTTCAAAGTTTAAATTTAAATTCCCAGCTAAAAATAATTTGACTAAAATTAAATTTTAATTTTAATTTTAATTTAAAATTTGAAATTAAAATTTGAATTTATATAAAAATTTAAATTTAAAATTCATATTTAAATATAAATTCACAAATTATAATTTAAAATTTTGGTATTGAATTTGAATTTATAAATAAAATTCAGAATGTGAAATTAAATTTATAATTTTAAATCAAATTTATGTTGAAATTCATAAGTAAAATATATTCAAAGATTAAAATTAAAGACCATATATAACTTTTTAGATAAGCTCTCCACTTTCCGTGGCTACAAAATTTTTTGAATCACAGTCAAAAAATGAGTTTTAGTTATAATCTGATTTATTAACTCAGTTTTATATAGTGACTATTATATTCACTTTCACAAACCAAATGAATAGTGTCATTTTTAGTGCTTCACTTTCGGCCAATCAAATATAAATATTTTTGTGAATCCTAAAATGCCACGGATTAAGATTTATATGTGAGGACTGAGAATTTGGCTGTTTAGCTAAACTCTCTGTTTATGATGTTTTTGCGTGTGTTTTAATTCCAAAAGCACTCATCAAGTTTCGGAGAAAAACAAGTTAGAATGAAAATTCTACGCGATCTTTATTTTTTGCTTAAAGTGAATACTAACCCGGGTTTTCAAAAAGGCCAATAAGTAGAGATAGCTTCTGACGCGTATCGAACTCCGTTCATGGTGATCCAATAGCTCGTTTTTAATGGTCCGACTATCCTGGACCCAATGGCGCTGACGGATTTTAGGTTTGACACCGGATTTTGAGAAACTGGATATATATATATATATATATATAGAATTGAGCTCCTATGCTTTTAAAAGTACCAAGTCATTGGTGCTTGTAAGTTTTTAGCCCTTGGATTAAGGGATGTGCGGTTAAGATGATGTGGGCCCTCTAGGGTTAAGTAGGTGGTTGGTTGAATAGTATAATCTAACGGGTGAAAATGATTAAAGGCGTAGATCTAACGGTAAAAAATTTACAAGTATCAAATACTTGGTACTTTTACAAGCACCATAGCCNTATATATATATATAGAGTGCGGCTAGTATGCTTATGGAAGCACGGAGGCCTCCGTGCTTCCAAGTTGTTTTCGATGTTTGGACTTTCGAATCGACGATCGGCTCCGTTAGACTTGATCTAGAGTATTTGAAGTACCTAGAAAATAAATTTTGTGATTTTTCGATATCATTTGCCTAGTGATCGAAGGGGCTCAAAATCAATAATTTTAACGGCCGTGGTGAGCCGGTTGCAAGTTTAACGGTGTAGAAATATACAAATCACGTGAAATTTCAAAGCAAACTCAATCTAGTCGAGCACCTTTTACCGGTGCAGGGTGAAGACTTTGTGGTCTACAGCGACGCATCCTATCTAGGGTTGGGGTGTGTTTTGATGTAGGGCGTGAAGGTAATCGCTTATGCGTCCAATCAGCTGAAAAGCTATGAGAAAAACTGCCCTATCCGTGAATTAGAGCTAGCGGCGGGGATTTTCACCTTAAAACTGTAGAGGCACTATTTGTATAGTGCGCATTGCGAGATCTATACCGACCACAAGAGCTTGAAATATTTGTTTACACAGAAAGAGATTAACATGCGTCAGCGGCGGTGGTTAGAACTACTAAAGGATTATGATGTCGATATCCTTTACCACCCGGGGAAAGCGAATGTGGTTGCGGATGCGCTTAGTAGAAAGTCAGCGGAGAACCTCGCTATGTGGGTTACAAATCAAACACCCCTATGGCTGGACATGGAGCGAATGAACCTTGAGGTAGTTGCTCCCGAGATTCCGGCTCAGTTGATGGCGCTCGTTGTCTAACCGACCTTGTTGGAGAGAATCAAGAATCTGCAACCCGCGGACCCAGAACTCCAAAGGGTGCGGCGCGACATCGAGAAGGGTCGTGTAATATACCAGATTTTGGTAAAAAAAATAAAAATAAATAAAAAATAGTGTGGGATACTATTTTTATTAGATTTAGAGAAGTAAAACATAAGTCAGAATTGATTTGTGCTGAGATCGGAATGAAAACAGAAGATTTAGAATTTTCTGTTGGAAACGAGACAGATAAATTAGCAAAAAATGCACAGTCTCAGAAAATTATGAAAATCGGAGGATAAGTCAGAAATATTTTTATGAGATTAGATTTAAAGTTTCATATTTTTCTGACACCCGAAAGTTGAGAAATAAAATCCGAAAGTTATCTGATAAAGTTTACAGTTCGGTATAGTTTTCGGTGACCAAACAGGGTCGAAACTGAAAACTTTAAGTATATTCTTGTTCAGTACGTTAAACCGAATATGACTGTCAAATTTGAGCTCAAACGGATACTCTGAGAGTTCCGGCGAAAGATATCAGATTTTAAGTTACCTGGAGTGAATAGTGTCGGGGTGTAATTAATTAAAGAAGCTAATTAGCTTCTTCTCCTCCATCAGCCGACCACCATGGCCGACACACCCACACACACGCACGCATGGATGGGGAAGAGAAACTCCCCTTTCTCTCTCTAAATATCTCTCTCATCTCTCTATATCTCTCTTTAAAAATTGGAGGGTTGGTAGAGATCGAGTCTGCGAACGCGTTGGAGGCGACGGATCGAGCTTTCGTACGCCCGTTGGAGCGGCGTGTTTTCGTTGCGGCGTTCACATTGGGGTAAGCTTTTGGGATTTGGTTTAATCCTTAGCTTTAAGTGCACTAATCGCCTCTAATGAGCATTGATAGTATGTTGTTCCATTTAATTGGGATTATTTGGAGGTTAATTCATGTTAGGGCTCAAAAATGCTAATTTTGAAAATATGAGGGTTTGATCTAATTTGACCCTCCGTAAACCAAATTGCTAGGTAAACGAACGCGTTGGCGAAGACGGTTCGGCAATCCGACTAGCCGTTACAAAGTTGTTAAAGAAATGGACGTTTAGGCTTCGTTACCGCCTGGAGGGCCGAGGCGACGTCGTAAAATCATGGAAATGGATTTGAAGCACCGTGGCACATAACCGAAGACCTTTAATTTTCGGATCGTGGATCGGAGGCCGTTCGGGTGGTCGCGCAAAAGATCGGGCCAAACCGGGTTACGGGTGCCGCGGGAGGCCGATTGCAAGTGTCGACAAGCAATCGGAAAGCGTTTTGAGGTGGGTTGTGCTCACCGAAGCGATTAGGTCGCTTTCCATGCTAAAGTGTAGTATGTTTACTATTGATGCATGATAAAGTATGCTATTTAAGAATGCATGATAAAGATTAAAGTATGCTATTTAAGAATGCATGATAAAGATTAAAGTATGCTATTTAAGAATGCATGATAAAGATAGATGTCAAGTGAATGCATGAGTTGATGTTAATTTACATGAGTATATTATAGAAATGCTAAACAGATGTCAAACGTAAGTATGAGATTTATACTAACCGAGAATGCATGTGGTAAATGTTAATGAATGCATAAAATGCTAAGTGATGACTACCAATGGATGACAAAATATCCGCATAATGAACATAGATCGAGTGGCATTTGGAAATGGTAAAGTGGACACTAGAGTTAGTGTGGGACATCAAAGAATAAATGTGGTGTAAAGAACAATGATAATGGCTAGAGGCAATGTAAAGTAATGTGGCATAAAGAATAAGCAAAGTGTAAAGAATAATGATAATGGCTAGAGACAATGTAAAGTAATGTGGCATAAAGAACAAGCAAAGTGTAAAGAACAATGATAATGGCTAAAGTTAGCAACCAATGTGACATAAAGAACACTAGAGTTAGTGTGTGGCAATAAAAGAACAAGTGTGGTATCAAGAATGATAATTACTAAAGTAATTGATAATTGTGGTATAAAGAATAATGATTGCTAGAGTTAGCAACTAATGTGATGTAAAGAACACTAGAGTTAGTGTAAAACCATGATCCAACTACATATCCTTAGAGTTAAGGATTGATCATACTTGCTATGAGTTCCGTGCTCGAGGGCGGTCGCTCCCGTCGAGCGATGCGCTCCGGAGTTTTGCATCACGGGTTGGAGTAAACCCAAGGACGGTTCTTGCGGGTGAGTTCCTGCGATGATGGACTTAATGTGAAGCAAGTTAATGTGCCGAAACCTACGGGTTAGCCAAAAAGAATCATGAATTGGAAAGTGAATCTTGTATAAATTATGAATTGACTCAAAATCGAGTCGAATGGCATAGTTGGCTAAGGTAAATGTAACCTTAGGAAAGAGTGATAATTGAGAAAGACTTGTTAATATTATAAAGAATGGCAAATGTGTATGATGAGCCTAAGGCGCGAGTGCCCTTAGTAAAGAATAAAGAACAAAGAATAAAGTATAAAGAATAAATCATAAAGAATAAAGCATAAAGAATAAAAAATAAAGAATAAAAATTAAAGAATAAAGAATGGTTAATGATAAAGAATTGCATATTCTAATGAAATGCTAATGGTAAAGAATGACTAAGAGTTGCATAATTTGCATATTTGTGAGGCATGAACATGTATTGCATGATGTTATATGTATATATATCTGTTGGACTAACATGTTGCAGTGCCTCCTTTGGACCTGGTGGGTTGAGCTTTTCACTTGGGTGGCTGTACCCACTGACGACTATGGACAATAGTCTCACCCCCGTGTTGTTGTTTTTGGGGGTACAGGTTCACACGCGAGCGGCGCGGCGGCGCGAGGAAAGGGCGTAGCTCCGTAGTTAGCGCCCTACCACAGAGACCAGATAGCAGCACCCTGAGTCGGCTTCTTAGGGGTATAAGAAAAGAAAAGAAAAGAATCGATGTTGTAATATTATGTTTAGAAATCGATTGTATATTTGGAAGTTGAGGATCAATGTAATGAAAAATGCGATGTAAAATGATGAGATGAATGATTGTAATAACATAGGATGTGTTATGTTGTTTGATACCTTCCTTATGCAATCGTTGTTGAAAATTGTTCCTGTTTGGAACCTCTTGTACTTGTATTGATTGCGACGCCTTGAACGTACAGGGGAGACTCTGTCTGCGTGCAGGGGAAACCCTGTCCGTTCGGCGGTCTGTTGGCGTGCCCGAATCCGACCAAAGAGGTGGGCTCGGGGCGTGACAGGTCGTGGCGGCGATTTCATGGTAGACGCCGGTGGTGCACTTCGATTCTGAAATTGATGGTGTCTGCCGAACAATGAGAGATTCCAAGGCTAATCTTGCAAGAGGCACATTGGTCGCCTTATTGTGATTACCCGGGCGGCACAAAGATGTATCAAGGATTGAAAATGCACTATTGGTGGCCTAGAATGAAGGGTGATGTTGGACGCTTCATGGCGAAATGCTTAGTATGCCAACAGGTGAAAGCGGAGCGTCGATTTCCAGCAAAAAAACTGCAAAGCCTACCAATCCCTGTTTGGAAATAGAAAGATGTGTCAATGGACTTCGTGGTCGGCTTGCCTCTTTCAACGAGCGGCCACGATGCAATTTGGGCAATTGTGGATCGTTTGACGAAGTCGGCTCACTTTTCGCTGATCCACACTACATGGGCAGGTGACAAATTGGCGCAGGTTTACCTCGACGAGATAGTGAGGTTGCACGGGGTGCCGAAGTCGATCGTGTCGGATCGCGACCCTTGATTCACCTCACACTTCTGGAAGAGCCTGCAGGAAGCCTTTGGCACACGGCTCGATTTCAGCACAGCATTTCATCCTCAGACAGATGGGCAAACAGAAAAGACCATTCAAACTCTAGAGGATATGTTGCGAGCGTCTGTCATCGACTATAAGGGAAATTGGTGTGATCATCTGCCGATGGCCGAGTTCGCCTACAACAATAGTTACCATGCTAGTGTAGAGATGGCACCGTTCGAGGCTCTTTATGGGCGAAAATGTCGATCTCCTATACACTGGAGTGATGTGAGTGAACATGCAGAGTTCGGCCCCGATGTTTTGCGAGAAGCGGAGGAGAAAGTCCGCCTTGCTCGCAAGAGACTGCTTACGGCGCAGTCAAGACAGAAAAGTTATGCAGATAGGCGCCGTCGAGACATAGAGTTCGCGGTGGGTGACCGCATGTTTCTGAAGGTTTCACCAATGCGGCGTGTGAAGCGATTTGGAGTACGGGGAAAGCTAAGTCCCTGGTACATTGGACCTTATGAGATATTGGAGCGAGTAGGCACGGTGGCCTATCGGCTTGCCCTGCCGCCGAAGCTCGCCGATGTGCATAATGTATTCCACGTCTCCAATCTTCGCAAGTACATCCATGACCCGAAGCACGCGATGTTATATGAACCGCCGGAACTTCAAGAAGACTTGAGCTATGAAGAGTTTTCGGTGATGATTATCGCCCGAGAAGTGCGAAAACTGCGAAATCGAGCAATTCCTTATGTTAAGATTCGGTGGAGCAATCACGATGATTGCGAGGCCACCTGGGAACTCGAGGATCTGATGAAAAAGCACTATCCTCATCTATTTGAGGGTTGAGGTAGAAGTTTAAGTTTGAGTTGAGAATTGGATTAGTTTCAAGGACGAAACTCCTTTTTAGGAATGGAGGATGTAAGAAAGTGAATTCTCGAAATCCGAGAGTTATACTTTGTCCAGAATCGACTAATTGTCGAGTGGTTATGCTTCGGAAAAGCTGAAGATGTCTAAAATCCAAAAAGTGCATTGGAGTTGGAGTCTACGAGAGTAAATAGTGCAAATCTGCACTTCTGCAGATTGAGCTCTCGGGGACCGGTCCCTGGTATGAGGGACCGGTTCTCGTAAGGTGGTGTGCGGCAGAAAACTCTGCGCGCATAAGTAATGCTCTCGAGGACCGGGTCCCTGGTAGGAGAGACCGGTCCCCGTAAGCAATGAGAAGTCCCTGTGGGGACCGGTCTCCCAGTGGAGGACCGGTTCCCGTAAGTGTCCTACGAGAGCATTACTCTCGGGGACCGGTGCCTGGCGGGAGGGACCGGTCCCCGTGTGTGTAGAAGCTGGCTAGGAGCTCCAGCCTGCAAGAGAATCTCTCGGGGACCGATCCTCCCGTAGAGGGACCGGTTCCCGTGCGCGAAAACTGCCCAGGCAGAGCAGTTTGAGAAAGGCAAAGTGGAGGGGCTTGGCTGCAATTATGCCATTAGTAAGGGGTATAAAGGGCAAATAACCCTCTCTCCCTCTCTCATTTCCCCTCCTCACCCATATTCTCTCCTTTTCTCTCTCTAGGAAAGAAGAAGGAGAGGAAGAAGAAGAGAAGAAGAAGAAGGAGAAGAAGAAGAAGGAGGAGAACTTGAAAGAGATCATCATCACCATCTTCTCCTCTTCCTCTTCCTTCCATTGGAGCTAGCCTAGAGGTGAGCTTCTCAACCCTAATGGTAGAAACCTAGGGTTTTGGATTTCTAGCCTTATAAATAGGTCAAATGGACCCTAAGCATGATTAATAGATGATTTATGCTAGAATCTACAATTTTGAGGTAGTGGTTTAGCTATAAGGCAAACCTAGGGCTCCAAATTAGGGTTTTTGAAAATTTATGAGATTGATCTCATTTGAGGGCATCTAAACCTAATTGCTAGGTGTCTAAACGCAGGGGCAAAGTCGGATTTACGATTCGTCGAGCCGGTGAAAAGATATCGGCAAAACAAGGCCGACCGAGCTTAGTTTAGCTTAGTTTCGACCTAGGAGGCCGAGACATTGTTGTAACGTTCGTTTGGAAGTGTTTCTAGAACCTCTACATCGACAAAAGGTGGGGGGTGTCATCCCGAAGCAATCGAACTCCTTATTATGTCTTAGAACATATGAAATTTCATCTCTTGCATTTGCATTGTAGGATTGCATTGTAATACCTTTTCCTTATGCTTTCTAAATAATAACCTAGTGTGAGTTGAATACTTGATAAATTGGATTGGTAAGGATTGGGTCGGAACATTGAATCCTATAGTGCTAAAGGAAAGAAATGAACTCGATGATGATTAGTGATATAACGAGTGGCATATAAATGATATGTGAACAAAACGAGTAACATCTAATGTAGTGTATTATGACACTAGTGGTACGTGAACATAGGGATAGGTGGATTCCCTAGTGAATGACTCGTGAACAAAGAACTTAGTATAGCTAAGCACTTATGCATGATTGTCGGAATAGTTGAGTTCCGAGAGAATTGTTGGCCCTAGTTCGAAAGGGTGTCCTCAAATGGAGATGATAGATCAAGCTCACGGTCTGTTATTGGGGTGGTATAGCCATCCGAGGTGGTATAGCCATCCATGTCGTCGAGTACTCCGGAGTGTCGGGCGATCAGGACAGAGTTGATGTCCGCAGACAATCCCGGGTTTGAGAGCGAGTTGAGTCTCCTTACCCAACGGAATGAAGATGTGAGTCGAGGACGACCCCAAGGGATTCGCCATGGATTGGGTAAATAAAAGAAAAAACCGTCGTTGAACATGGTTGTATTGGACATAGTAGCATGATAGTAAACCTTTACTAAATGATGCAAGCATTCAAATCTCTGATTATGGGCATAGTAGCATAGCTTTCCTATTATGTCATTTACTGTTTTAGATATATATCTATCTATCTATCTGTTGTTACTTTGCCTACTTGGACCTAATGGGGAGATCGGCAGAGTCGGCGGCCGAGCCCACTGGGAACTATGGAAGATAGTTCTCACCCCACTTCATCACAAGGTCGAGTGCAGGCGCGCTGGGCGAGGATCGCGGCAAGGGCATCGCGCCCGAGCAGTAGTTACATTTCTAGCTTTCCTATGCATTAGAGTACCCTTTTGCATCTAGATGCTTTATATTTTGGAAGAGCTAAGTGTGTATTTGGAAATGACCATGTATTCATTTTGGGAAAATATGTAAATGTAATTGAAAGAGTGCTATGTAATGTAATAGCTAGTAGATCTCTCTTTATTTCACTTGTATTACTTGTGGATTACTTGTTCTTTTTGTTGGCACCGGTTGTGCCCGTTGATTGTGTATGTATTGAATTTAATATCCTGGGTGAATTCTTGTACACAATCTTGTTGTTAAGCCTTGGTCGGACATGGGAGGTACTGTCCGTCCGGCGTCTGTTCGACGTGCCTGAACCAGACCAAATTGGTTGCCGTCCCGGGGTGTGACAGAAGCAAATGGTATCAGAGCAAGTTAAGAACAAGTAAAGAGAGAGTCTAGGATTGACCTAGGAGACCTTAGGTTGGAAAACCGAAGTTCGTGATGGGTCCTACATATGAAATTTCATATGAAATTTCAGATTTGCTAGGTTGGAAAACCTAGCAAATGGTATCAGATTTGCAACACCTTGCTCCCCTTAGGTCCTACATACCTCTATAAGCCATCCCAACGCATTCGGACTTTTCTGAAGCGTCCCGAAGCGAACAACTCCGCACTTTGGTCAATTCCAACTGAAGTTCGGATTCGCACATCGAGGATCCAATACCTTACATCCTCCCCTCCTTAAAAAGAGTTTCGTCCGCGAAACATAATGCACTTAAACTTAAGCACATACCTCAATCCAAATCTTCGAAAAGATGAGGATGATACTTTCTCATCGCGTCCTCGAGCTCCCAAGTAGCTTTCCGATCATCGTGATTGCTCCATTGGACTTTAACATACGGAATCTCACGGTTCCGTAGCTTCCTCACCTCATAAGCAATGATGAACACCGGGAATTCCTCATAAGTCATATCCTCTTGAAGCTTGGGCGGTTCAAACGAGAGAATATGCTTAGTATCGTGAACATACTTGTGGAGATTCGAAATGTGGAAGACGTTATGAACTCCCACAGGCTTGGGCGGCAATGTAAGTCGATAAGCCACCACACCAATCCGTTCCAATATCTCATACTGTCCGATATAACGGGGACTTAGCTTTCCCCGAACCCCAAACTGCTTCACACCCCTCATGGGCGAAACCTTCAAGAAGACGCGGTCTCCAACTACGAACTCAAGATCCTGGCGGCGCTTCTTCGCATAACTCTTTTGCTTAGTCTGCGCCGTCAATAACCGTTGTCGAGCAAGGCGGACTTTCT
Organism: Ananas comosus; assembly: GCF_001540865.1. NCBI lineage: Eukaryota > Viridiplantae > Streptophyta > Magnoliopsida > Poales > Bromeliaceae > Ananas > Ananas comosus. Next base: position 9,333,020 of record NC_033637.1, read on the forward strand.
CCTCCGCCTCTCGCAATACATCGGGGCCCAAAACCACCTGTTCGCCCACCTCGCTCCAATGTATAGGAGACCGGCATTTCCTCCCGTAGGGAGCTCCAAACGGCGCTATCTCTATACTAGCTTGATAACTATTGTTGTAGGCGAACTCGGCCATTGCTAAGTGCTCATGCTACCCGCCCCGATAATCAATGACATACACTCGCAACATATCCTTCAATACTTGGATTGTTCTCTCTGATTGTCCGTCGGTTTGAGGATGAAACGCGGTGCTAAAATCGAGCCGTGTGCCAAGTGCTTCTTGCAAGCTTTTCCAAAAGTGTGATGTGAACCGGGGGGTCTCGATCCGACACGATTGACTTCGAAACCCCGTGAAACCTCACCACTCCATCAAGATACACTTGCGCTAGCTTGCCTCCAGACCATATAGTATGGATCGGTAGAAAGTGCGCCGACTTCGTCAAGCGATTCACCACTACCCAAATCGCATCGTGGCCACCAGACGACTGGGGCAAACTGACCACGAAATTCATAGTTATTATGTCCTCCCATTTCCAAACGGGAATCGGCAAACTTTGAAGTTTCCCCACTGAAAATCGGCGCTCCGCCTTGACCTGTTGACACACAAGGCATTGCGCCACATAGTGTCCAATATCCCTTTTTATCCCCGGCCACCAATAGTGCATTCTCAAATCTTCATACATTTTGGTGCCGCCCGGATGGACACTATAGGGAGACCGATGAGCCTCTCGCAAAATCATCTTCCGGATTTCCTCGTTTTCTGGCACACTATCGGTTCCGATACCGAAGCGCTCCATCGGTGCCAATGCTGAAATCACCAATACGCCCACCCTCGATGTCGCGCCGCACCTTTTGGAGACTTGTATCCGCAGATTGCAAGTCCTTAATCCGCTCCAACAAGGTCGGTTGGACGACTAAGTGCCATAAGCATAACCGGAATCTCCGGTGCCACGACCTCAAGATCCAGTCGTCGCATTTCTTGCCACAGCGGCTCCTGATGCATGATCATCATCGTGAGGTTCTCCACTGATTTTCTGCTAAGCGCATCCGCCACCACATTGGCTTTCCCCGGGTGGTAAAGGATTGAAACATCATAGTCCTTTAACAGTTCCAACCACCTGCGCTGTCGCATGTTCAGTTCTTTCTGAGTAAACAAATACTTCAAACTTTTGTGGTCCGTATATAACTCGCAACGCGCTCCATAGAGATAGTGTCTCCACAACTTAAGTGCGAAGACCGCCGCTGCCAACTCCAGGTCATGAATGGGATAGTTTTTCTCGTAGCCTTTCAACTGGCGGGATGCATAAGCAATCATTTTCCCGCACTACATCAGAACACACCCCAGACCCTGGTAGGACGCGTCACTATAAACCACAAAGTCTTCTCCTTGTACCAGTAGGGTGAGTATCGGAGTCGACGTCAACCTTTCTTTCAACTCCTTGAAGCATCGGTCGGACTCGTCACCCCACACAAACTTAGTGCCCTTCTGAGTGAGACGGGTAAGCGGAACAACGATCTTCGAGAATCTCTCCACAAACCGCCTATAGTAGCCCGCCAAACCGACAAAACTACGAACTTCCGACACATTCGTCAGACGAGGCCAATCCTTGATCGCCTTCACTGTCCTCTGGTCAACCGACACACCACCCTTGGAAATGACATGTCCCAAGAAGGCAACTTCACGATGCCAGAAGTCGCACTTCTTCAACTTTGCATATAAATTTTCCTTCCGTAGGACTTGTAGCACAATTCTCAAATGTTCCGCGTGCTTCTCATTGCTACGAGAATAGACCAAGATGTCGCCTATGAATACCACGACAAATTGATCCAAGTAAGCCCTGAAACATGGTTCATCAAATCCATGAATGCTGTCGGGGCATTTGTAAGCCCAAAAGGCATAACTGTGAACTCGTAGTGCCTGTACCGTGTCCGAAACGCGGTCTTATGCACATCTTTCAGCTTGATCTTCAACTAATGATAGCCCGACTGAAGATCAATCTTCGAGTAAACCCGCGACCCTTGCAACTGATCAAACAAGCCATCGATATGAGGCAATGGGTACTTGTTCTTAATCGTGACTTTGTTAAGCTCACGATAGTCCACACAAAGACGGAACGATCCGTCCTTTTTCTTCACAAACAGCACCGGGGCTCCCCAAGGTAATACACTCTGCTTCACAAACTCCTTGTCGAGTAGATCTTGCAATTGAGCCCTCAACTCCTTTAACTCGGCCAGCGCCATTCGATACGGAGCCTTCAAAATTGGCGTCGTCCCGAGAACTAAGTCGATTACAAACTCAATCTCCCGGTCCAGTGGCAATCCCGGTAACTCCACAGGAAACACATCCGAAAACTCCCTGACCACTAAGATATCCTCAAGCGCCAGAGTCTCCCTATTAAGCTCCACAACGGTCGCCAAATAAGCCGCGCAACCGCTGCTAACCAGTTTCCTTGCCCTCGACGCCGACACCGTCGTGACGAAGAGCGAACTCTTGCAAGCACAGTAAGTGAACTCTTCTTGTCCGGGCTCAAGGAAAGTTATAATCCGGCTCTTACAGTAGATAGTTGTATAGTACTTCGAGAGCCAATCCATGCCCAACACTAGATCGAAGTCCTTTAGCCGCTTAAGCACTAGTAGTCGCATCGGCATAATCCAGTCGCCTACTTGCACCGGACACGCCAAACATTCCTTTCTCATGACAAATGGATGCTCGGGGGCTTCCACCCGCCAAGTACTCTTACTCATGTCACGCCCCGAGCCCGGCCTATTTGGTCGGTTCGGACAAGTCAAACAGACGCCGAACGGACAGCACCTCCCCTGTCCGCCCAAGGCTCAACACATGTACAATTCAAGCAAAGAGAATTTGCACAAGCGGAAACATACATAATGACTTGCACGAGGGCAAGCAATAGCCAAAGTGAAAGAATTCTAAACTAATTAACCATACAAGTATAATGATTACATTTGATTACATACTACAAGTATAATGATTACATTTGATCACATACTTTGCATTCACATTTGTATATTTACTTTTACATTCTTTTCATCATCTCTTTTTACATCATAACTTCTCCCAAAATGGATTTCTTACATTCAAATTTAACTCTCTTTATACAATTGCATCTTCAAAGACAAAAGAAGATACATATATCCATAAGGGTATACAACTATACAAGTAATAAAACCGACTCGGATGGTCACTGTCTACGGCGCGATACCCTTACAGCGATCGTCCGCCGGCTCGCTCGGTCCCGGCCCTGAGGAAATAGTGGGGTGAGAACTACAACAAAGTTCCCAGTGGGTTCGGCCACCAACCTCGCCGACTTTTCTACTAGGTCTAAATCATGCATAATAAAAGAAAGCAGATAGATAGTAACAAAGCTATACAATGCAACTAATATGCCTGAACAAATAAAATCAATATAATGCTCAAATAAAATGCTCATGATGAATGCAAGATCTCAATTCACTTACCCAATCTCTTGGCTAATCCGTGGGTTTGCCTACAACTCACCAACTCATAATCCCAAATATCGGGGAGACTACTACGACCCGACGGGACCGTCCTCTGAGGAGACTACTACCACCCAGTGATGACTACTCCGGAGTTCATCGCTTGAGGGGGCGCGACCGCCCTCAAGCCAAGACGTATAGGCGAGTATGATCCAATCCTTAACTATAATGATTTCCAAGTTCAATCAAACCTTAACTATAAGGTTGCAATATTCATATGACCCTTAACTATAAGGTTGTTATGTCATAATGTCAACTTGCATATATACTTGCATCCTCTAATTCCAGTAGTGTCATTTACACTACATATTCTTGTACTCAATCTCTAGCATTTAATACTCAACAATGCCACACACTAACTCTAGTATTTGATGCTCTAGCATTCCATATACATTCATTAGTGCCACACTTGTACACTAGAAATTCTTTACTCTTTAATGCCACTCAACTAAAAGTTCAACTCTAGCATTTATTATATTTACTAATACCACTCGATTCACATGTCATAGTGTCACAATGTTCTATACCTCTGCTAGGTTTTTTATCACCAATCAAGCATACATAGGGTTCATAGGTTCTCAACCACCTCATAATGCATTTGTACTCACAACGTGCAATAACTCATGTAAACACAATCTCAATCACCCTACAATGCATGAAACCCTTATATATGCTCAATAAGTGACACTTTAGACATAAAAGGAAATTCAATGAGTTTGGAGAGCACCACCCACCTCGTAGGCTTGCTAAGGTGCTAGGGTTCGAGTTTCATGATTTTTGGCCGCCTATTTCGCGTGCTGCGGCAATCTGTACCAAAACCGACCTTTTGGTCAATTTCTTGGCGTACACTCGTCGGATCACCGAACCGAACGCACCAACGCATTGGAAATACCCATAATTAGGTTTGTATAGGGTCAATTGGCTTTCAGAATCAACCAATGCAAAAGCCCTAATTTGGGTGCCCTAGCATCATCACATTTACATATACCCCATTTTGATCGCTACCATAAGCAAGAATAAGCTTTTTATCATCCAGAGGTTCCATTAAAACCACTCCTAGGTCAATCAAAACCCATCTTAGGGTTCTACCATGAGAAGGGGTTGAATCTTACCTCTAAAAGCTTCCTTTCCTCAAGCTAAAGGAGAAGATGAAGGAGTTGCCTCACTCCGTGGCCTCCTTCTACCAAATCCTCCTCCTAGCTTCACCTCTTGAGAGAGAGAGAGAGAGAGATCCTAGAGAGAGAGAGAGAGTCTTGAGTGTAAGGTGAGGGAGAAATGAGAGAAAGCCCTCGTACCCTCACATACATACCCCACACATTGCATAAATTCATTTAGACCCCTCAACTTTCACCATACAACACTGCCCAGACTAGGCAATTTACGCTTGCGGGGACCAGTCTCTCTAGCAGGGACCGGTCCTCGAGAGCGTCCTGTGCGCAGAGCAGCCTTCTGCTCAATTTCACGCGTACGGGGACCAGTCCTCCCCTGAGGGACCGGACCTTTAGGGACCGGTCTCTCTAGCAGGGACCGATCCCCGAGAGCACAAAAACTGCAGTTTGCAGATTTTCACTCTCATTGCTCTCGAAGACCTCCAACAATGCACTTAAGCCTCTTTTGACGCCTTCGGCCTTTCCGAAGAGTCCCAACCTCGCACTTTGGTCATTTTGACTAGAGTTCGATAGTCTTTACCGAAGTTTCAGTATATTACATTCTCCACCCCTTAAAATAGTTTTGTCTGCAAAACTAAATGCATATCTTAGCTCGTTGACTCAAATAGATGAGGATACATCCTCCGCATAGTCTCTTCAAGCTCCCAAGTGGCTTCACGCACCGCATGATTGCTCCACTGGACCTTTACATACGAAATTGTGCGACTCTGCAACTTTCTTTCTTCTCTATTGAGGACGCACATTTTCACTCTCATTGCTCTCGAAGACCGCCTACAATGCACTTAAGCCTCTTTTGACGCCTTCGGCCTTTCCGAAGCGTCCCAACCTCGCACTTTGGTCATTTTGACTAGAGTTCGATAATCTTTACCGAAGTTTCGGTATATTATATTCTCCACCCCTTAAAATAGTTTCGTCCGCGAAACTAAATGCATATCTTAGCTCGTTGACTCAAATAGATGAGGATACATCCTCCGTATAGTCTCTTCAAGCTCCCAAGTGGCTTCACGCACCGCATGATTGCTCTACTGGACCTTTACATACAAAATTGTGCGACTCTGCAACTTTCTTTCTTCTCTATTGAGGACGCACACCGGGTACTCCTCATACGTCATATCCTCGCGTAATTCCACGGGTTCGTATTCTAATACATGTGACGAATTGCGGATATACTTTCGGAGATTCGACACATGAAACACATTGTGAACTCCCGCAAGTCTCGGTGGTAGTGCGAGCTTATAAGCCACCGCACCCACACGCTCTAATATCTCGAATGGTCAGACATACCGGGGACTCAACTTCCCACGGACACCAAATCGCTTTATTCCTCGCATAGGCGATATTTTCAAAAACACGCGGTCTCCAACCGCGAACTCTAAATCCTTTCTTCGCTTATCTGCATAGCTCTTTTGCCGGGATTGCGCCGTCGCTAGCTGTTGACGGGCAAGGCGAACCTTCTCTTCCGCCTCCCGTAACACATCGGGACCAAGAGTAACTCTTTCGCCCATCTCGCTCCAATGGGTAGGAGAACGACACTTCTTTCCATACAAAGCCTCAAATGGCGCCATCGTGATGCTTTCTTGATAACTGTTATTATACGCGAACTCCGCCATTGGCAAGAAATCATACCATCCACCCTTATAATCGAGTACACACGCTCGAAGCAAGTCCTTAAGGATTTGTATCGTCCTTTCCGATTGACCATCACTCTGAGGATGAAATACCGTGCTAAAGTCGAGCCGTGTGCCCAGAGCGTCTTGCAAGCTCTTCCAAAAGTGAGACGTGAACCTAGGGTCTCGATCCGATACAATTGACACTGGAACCCCATGCAGTCTCACAATCTCGTCAAGATACACTTGAGCCAACTTGTCTCCCGACCACGTGGTGTGAATTGGCAAGAAGTGTCCCGATTTCGTTAATCGATCCACTATCACCCATATCGCATCGTGTCCGCCTTGCGATCGAGGCAAACCGGTAACGAAGTCCATTGCGATATCTTCCCATTTCCAAACGGGTATTGATAGACTTTGCAATTTTCCCGCTGAAACCGGCGCTCCGCTTTCACTTGTTGGCACGTAAGACATTGCGCCACGAACTCCCCAACATCCTTCTTCATGCCCGGCCACCAATAATGCGCTTTCAAGTCTTGATATATTTTGGTGCCACCACGGTGTATACTATAGGGAGATTGATGCGCTTCTTGCATAATCGTCCTTCGAATGTCCTCATTTTTAGGCACACACGAATGATTTCTGAATCGAAGTGCGCCACCAGTCCCAATGCTGAAATCTTCAGCATTATTATTCTCAACTTCGTCGCACACATTTTGGAGATACACATCGGAAGCTTGTAGCTCTTTTATCCTCTCCAACAAGGTTGGTTGCACAACCAATGCGGCAAGTGTAGCCGGCACTCCCGGAGCTACTACTTCTAAACCAAGCCGTTGCATCTCTTTCTGCAAATACAGTTGGGGTGTAATTGTCGAAGCCAAATTTTTCACCGATTTTCTCCTAAGTGCATCGGCCACGGTGTTTTCTTTTCCGAGATGGTATAGAATGGTGACATCATAGTCCTTTAGCAATTCTAACCACCACCGTTGTCGCATATTCAACTCCTTTTGGGTGAATAAGTATTTGAGACTTTTATGATCCGTATAAATCTCGCAATGCTCACCATACAGATAATGCCTCCACAACTTTAGCGCGAATATCACCGTGGCTAGCTCAAGGTCATGTATCGGGTAATTCTTCTCGTAACTCTTCAATTGGCGAGAAGCGGCCATTTTGCATCAAAACACACCCGAGACCCCTGTATGAAGCATCACTGTACACAATAAAATTCTCCCCCAGAGTCGACAAGGCAAGCACCGGGGTCGACGTCAACTTTTCTTTTAACTCCTCGAAGCTCTGATCGCAATCGTCGCTCCATACATATCTTACTCCCTTGTACATGAGGCGCGTTAGTGGAGTTGTTATCCTAGCGAACCTCTCCACGAACCGCCGATAGTACCCCGCGAGTCCAAGAAAACTGCGGACTTTTGTTACACTTGTCGGGCGAGGCCAATCCTTAATTGCCTCAACTTTCTTCGGGCCAACTGAGACCCCGCCTCCGGATATCACATGGTCTAGGAAGGTAACCTCCGACAGCCAAAAATCGCACTTCTTGAGCTTAGCATAAAGCTTCTCTTTCCGGAGTATTTGTAACACGGTTCCCAAATGCTCCTAGTGTTCCTTCTCACTCTTCGAATACACCAACACGTCGTCTATGAATACCACGACGCACCGGTCCAACAATGATCGAAAGACTCGATTCATCAAGTTCATAAACGCTGCCGAGGCATTAGTAAGCCCAAACGGTATTACCGTAAACTCATAGTGGCCATACCACATACGGTAGGCCGTTTTATGCACATCCTTCGGCCGGATCTTCAACTAATGATATCTCGACTGAAGATCAATCATCAAGTACACCCTTGACCTTTGCAGTTGATCGAACAAATTATCAATCCTCGGCAATGGGTACTTGTTCTTAATTGTCACTTTGTTCAACTCACGATAATCGACGCAGAGTCAAAGTGTACCATCCTTTTTTTTCACAAATGGCACCAGAGCTCCCCGCGGTGACACGCTCGGCCTCACGAAGCCTTTATTGAGCAAGTCTTATAATTGTGCCTTTAACTATACTAACTCCGCCGGTGCCATTCTATACAGAGCCTTCGAGATTGGCGCCGCCCCGGGAATCAAATCAATGACGAATTCGACCTCCCGGTCCGGTGGCAATCCCGGTAACTCCGCCGGAAATACATCCGAAAATTCACATACTACCCGAATGTTCCCAAGTTCCGGGTGCTCCATTTGAGTCTCTACCATGGTCGCCAAATAGGCCACGTATCCACCTTTAATCAACTTTCTTGCCCTCGCCGTCGACACTGTCGCCGCGAAGCGCGAGCTTTTACAGGCCCGATACACTAACTCTTCTTGGTTAGGTTCATGAAAGGTGATTACCTTACTTTCACAATCTATAACCGCGTAGTACTTGGAGAGCCAATTGATCCCCAAGATCACATCGAAGTCCCACATTCTATCTAACATTAGTAGATCTATCGACATAATCCAATCACCTATCTGAACTGGACAAGCCAAGCACTCGTTATGAACACTGAACGAATGCTCTGGAGCATTCACCCACCAATTATACTCGTTATGAGACACCTCTATTCCATGAGTTTTCGCAAATGATGCACCAATGAATGAATGAGATGCACCAGTGTCGAATAGTGTTCTAGCTCTAGTGCCCTTGATCAAGATAATATCTGCCACGACGTCATCAGGGACTGTAGGCTGCTCCTCCACTTGAGTGGTGAAAACCCGGCCACTAGGCGCTCGCGATCCCTCCGGCTGACACGGTGATGATGCACGTCCAGCTGACATTGCTGGTGGCAACCCGGCAAACTGTCTCAGGGAAGACGGAACTAATGCCGCCGTCGGTGCAGACGATGTCCATCCCAGGCACTCCCGGATAAGATGTCCCGGTCGGCCACACTTGAAGTACTTTCCTTCACGTTGCGGGCAAGTCGACAGTCGATGCTCATCGCCGCAAATGACACACCGAGGAGGCCTCCAACTCCTCGACTGCTATCGGGGATACCGAGGGGGTTTCTTAGCATTTGGCCAGCCCCCGGCACCACCCGCTATTCACTTCTTCCCTTTATCCCTTTCCTTACCCATTGACTCGCGCTCTCCACGCGCATATGCACTACCGTGCTCCGCCCAACGTGCTCGATCCAAGACCTCGGCAAAAGTCGTGAGTTTAAAGATTTGCAACTTCTCATAGAACCTCGGCTGAAGCCCTCGCAAGAACCAATCAGCCCGATCCCGATCATCACGAACAACATCAGGGACACAATCGATGATGTGAGAGAACTCTTGCTCATATTCCCCCACCGATCGATCACCTTGCCTTAGCTTGCGGAACTTCTCTTGCAACTTCGACTTTTCCGTGTTGGGAAAATAGTTCGCGAACATTAACCTTCGGAACTCCTCCCAAAGCATAGGTGGAAGATCGGAAGACTGATCTCGTTTTACTCACTTCCACCACACCTTCGCTGCCTTTCCCAAGCAATGAGTGGCGAGGTTCACCTCATCCTTCTCCAAGGCATACATGTCCTCAAAGAGCGTCTCGATTGAGTCGATCCACGACTCCACTATCCATGGCTCCACCTTATCCCCCTCAAAAACAGGTGGGTTGAACTTCATAAACATGACGAGAGCCGCCAACGCGCGCTTCCGCTCTGCCTTCGCCGCCGCACTATCGGGATTTGAGGTTCCCCAACCGGCCGGCACCACCGTGACTGGGACCACCGCCGCCGCGACATCGTCAGCCGCACTCGACACCACCGTAGGGGGCACAGGGTGCTCGGCGCCCGCTTGAGCCGCCGTTGCCTGTTGTTGCTCTAAGGCTTCCTGAAGCCTTTGCATCTGCTCCCCCTGACGCTGAATAGACTCCGCTTGTTGTCGCACTACCCCAATTAGTGCGGACATTTTCTCCCGAAGCTCTCCGTCGCCACTTGCTCCGGATCGCTCGGGCGTCGCATTCGGCTCCTCCGGCATCAACCTTGTTTGAGGTCCACCTCGAGCCATTACTTCCTGAAATGTAGCAATTTTCGTCAGCTACACGCTTACATAACTCATACACACCCAATCCGGTGAAAGCAAATAAGTGCATTCATTCTCATTCCAAAGCATTGCATTGTCAGCTGCCCAACACAACACGTGGAGTAGAGAACAAACTTCATCTTAGATTAGCCCCTAACCGCATTAGAGACATACTAACATTAACCCAATCACATGCTTCCACTAACTTGATTCCACGCCATTCACATTTTCTAGATCCTTAAGGTTTTCCAATCCTAAGGGTCTCTAGGTCCATTCCTATTCTTTCACTTTTAGGCTCTGATACCACTATATCTGTCATGCCCCGAGCCCGGCCTATTTGGTCGGTTCGGACACGTCGAACAAACGCCGAAAGGACAGCACTTTTCCTGTCTGCCCAAGGCTCAACACATGTATAATTCAAACAAAGAGAATTTGCACATGCGGAAACATACATAATGGCTTGCACGAGGGCAAGCAATAGCCAAAGTGCAAGAATTCTAAACTAATTAACCATACAAGGATAATGATTACATTTGATCACATACTTTGCATTCACATTTGTATATTTACCTTTACATTCTTTTCATCATCACTTTTTACATCACAAGTTCTCCCAAAATGGATTTCTTATATTCAAATTTAACTCTCTTTATACAATTGCATCTTCAAAGACAAAAGAAGATATATATATCCATAAAGGTATGCAACTATACAAGTAATAAAACCGACTCGGGCGGTCACTGTCTACGACGCGATACCCTTACTGCGATCGTCCGTCGGCTCGCTCGGTCTTGGCCCTGAGGAAATAGTGGGGTGAGAACCACAACAAAGTTTCCAGTGGGTTCGGCCACTAACCTCGCCGACTTTCCCACTAGGTCTAAATCAGGCATAATAGAAGAAAGCAGATAGATAGTAACAAAGCTATACAATGCAGCTAATATGCCTGAACAAATATAATCAATATCATGCTCAAATAAAATGGTCATGATGAATACAAGATCTCAATTCACTTACCCAATCTCTTAGCTAACTCGTGGGTTGGCCTACAACTCACCAACTCATAATCCCAAATATCAGGGAGACTACGACGACCCGACGCAACAGTCCTCTGGAGACTACTACGACCCAGTGATGACTACTCCGGAGCTCATCGCTTGAGGAGGCGCGACCGCCCTCAAGCCAAGATATATAGGCGAGGATGATCTAATCCTTAACTATAAGGATTTCCAAGTTCAATCAAACCTTAACTATAAGGTTGCTGTCACGCCCCGAACCCGCCTCTTTGGTCGGATTCGGGCACGCAAACAGACCGCCGAACGGTCAGGGTTTTCCCTGTACCGCGGCCAGAGTCTCCCCTGTACGTCCAAGGTGTCACAATCTATACAAAGCGTGAGGTTCCAACCAGGAACAGTATTCAAACAAGGATTGCATAAGGAAGTATCAAAACATAAATATAACTATGCTATTACAAGCATTCATCTCAAATTTTTTTACATATTACATGCATCTTACATTTTCTTCCAAATACAATCGAAATTATTATTACAATCTTATTCTTTTCATTTCCTTACATCCCTAAGTAGCCGACTTAGGGTACCGCTATCTCTGGTCTCGGTGGTAGGGCGCTAACTACGGAGTTATGCCCTCGCCTCACGCCGCCGCGCCGCTCACGTGTGAACTTATACCCCCAAAAACAACACGGGGGTGAGAACTATTGTCCATAGTTCCCAGTGGGTACGGCCACCTAAGGGAAAAGCTCAACCCACTCGGTCCAAAGGAGGCACTGCAAACATGTTAGTCCAACAGATATCCACAAATAATATTTATACAAATATTAAATACATGTTTATGCCTCAAGACATGCAATATGCAAATGTAAATCATGCAATCAACCAAGTAGATCATCCGATACTACTCTCTATCTCGCTATCCATAACTTTTTCATAATTTATACATCTTGTCATATTACATCATTCATTATTTGCTCCTAAGGTTTTCCTCTACCTTAGCCAAGTTAACCACCCGACTCGGCCTCGAGTCAATCATCTGCGGAATACCGCATACAACCAGGCTCGAGGTGATGGACATCTCACATACACCTCAGCCTTAAATCCACTCGTTAGGGATACCAAATCCATAACTCATAATGCATGCTTTTTCACTTTCATTTTGGCTTTTACCAAATTAACCCGGTTAACACTTATTAACCCCAAAACTCAAAACCCAAAATCCCTTAATAACGGGGGACTCGAACCATCCTAGGGACCGTCTACTGGACAAGTACGTTAGTCCATGGGCAAATACGTTAGCCCATCGTGTGACAACTCCGGAGTGCACTGTTTGGGTGGAGCGACCACCACCAAGCTAAAAACAGACTATGTGAGTATGATCCAATCCTCTAGCCCGAGGATACCCTACCAACTAGTAAAACCAATCCCAAACCTCATGTACTGAGTAATCACATTGTCTCTAGCTAATGCCACAATGTCTCTAAGTTCTCATTGTTATGTCAAATGCCACAATGTCTCTAAGTTCTCATTGTTATGTCAAATGCCATAAGTGTTTCCAATACACTAATCATATGGCACTCGATCTATTTGACATCCTAATTGTCCACATCAAGTATCATAGTTCATATGCCATTGTTTTCCAATATCGAGTTCTCTAATTCACCTAGAGTTTATCGACCCAAGTTCAACATGCAAATGTCAATTAACATAATCCTCTATACGTCAACATATATAGTTCATCTATCATATGCAATATGTCATCATGTATATATTTTCATTTAACATAATCCACAATATGTTAATTCACAATATGTCATCATGCACATATACCAACTAGCATCTCATGATATGTCAACACACATATATACATCATCTAGCATAATCCAAACTATGCCAACATGCCTTTCTATAGTATCACTTTCATGCATTCATATAACCTCTATGACATGCATTCATATAACATTTCATGCATTCTTATAGTATCATTTTCATGCATTCATATAACCTCTATGACATGCATTCATATAGCATTTCATGCATTCTTATAGTATCATTTTCATGCATTCACTTAGCATATTTCTTATGCATTTACCATTCTTCAACTTGCTACCATTATATGCATCAACAATAAACAACGCTCCAGTTCGACATGGAAGTGAGCTAATATCTTCGGTGAGCACAACCCACCTCAAATCGCTTTTCGATTGCTTGTAGTCACTTGCAATCGGCCTCCCGCGGCACCCGCGATCCTGTTCGGCCCGAACTTGCGCCCGACCACCCAAACAGCCATCAATCCACGATCCGGAAATTGAAGGTCTATAACTTGATGCCACGATGCTCCGGATCCGTTTTCGTGAATTTTGGACGTCGCCTCGGCCCTCCAGGTGGAAACGAAGACGAAATGTCCGTTTCTTCAATATCTTCGCATAGACTCGACAAATCACCGAACCGACTTCGCCAACGCGTTCATATACCTAGCAATTAGGTTTACATAGGGTTAATTTAGATCAAACCCAAACATTTTACAAAAACCCCATTTTGAACCTTAACATGCTACTATTGCAATAAACCTTCAAATTGATTCATGATTCAAGCAAATAGCATGTTGTTATCACCTAGGGAGTCCTCTAAACCCATTCCTAGAGCATATAAATAAAGCTCTAAAGATCTACCATGAGAGGGGCTCAAGAAGCTCACCTCAAAGCTTGCTCTAAACCAAGGAGAAAATGAAGAAGATGAAGATGATTCACTTCTAAGCTTCAATCTCCACCAAATCCTTCAATTTTGGGAGAGATCTAGAGAGAGAAAGGGAGGTCTCTCTCTCCCTCCATGTATGCGTGTGTGTGTGTGTGTGGTGTTGTGGCTGCACGGTTGAGGGAGAAGAAGCAAATGCTTCTTATACAATTAACACCCTCACAATACACTATTCACATCAGTTTAGTAGATACAAACTGACGTTTTTCGCCAGAGCCCTTCTGAATGTTCGTTTGAGCTCAAATTTGACAGTTAGGCTCGATTTTACTTAACAAAAAAAATTTTAATCTTTCAGTTTCGACCCCGTTTGGTCACCGAAAGCTCTATCGAACTGTAATCTCTAGCAGATAGCAGTCGGATTTTATTTTTCACCTTCCGGGTGTCAGAATGACATAAAACTTTAAATCTAGCCTCATAAAAATAATTCTGGCATATTCTCCAGTTTTTATAATTTTCTGACACTGTGCTTTTTCTGCTAAAATATCAATCCCGTTTCACACAGAAAATTCTAAATCTTCTGTTTTCGTTCCGATTTCAGCACAAGTCATTTCTGACTTATATTTTACCTCTTTAAATCCAATAAAAATAGTATCTCACACTATTTTTATTTATTTTTATTTTTATACCAAAATCTGGTATGTTACATTCTCCACCCCTTAAAAGAATTTCGTCCGCGAAATTCAAATCACGCCTCAATTCAGCTCCTCGAGCAATTGAGATTACCAACTCATTCTCCCACTCCAGAGCAGCTTCACACTATCGTGGTTCCAGAAGTGGCTCATACTGAAGGACGTGGGTTCAATCCTAAACACATTTGCAAAGTGTGATACAAAAGTGCATCACAGGTCTTGCAAGTCATAGTGGCAGCGCAAGTCGATACTCGACGACTCTACGCGCTCCAACACCATTCGCCACTCGGTATACAAAGAACTCTTCTTTGCATTGACCTTCCCTTCAGGAAATACATTCCAATTCGATCACCGATATTGCTTAGAAGCAATATCACTAGTGCTTCGTTCCATTATGAGTGCTCCAACTCCGCACTAACCTTTAGTTCTAACATGAGATGGCCTACCTCGGCGTATCCCACTTCCAATCCTCAAACTACACGTGGCTTCCCACTAGCTCAAGGTCTCACCCAGAGTACTTCATCTTCTGATACCATATGCCATGGTCAACGTCAAATTACTTTCGCAATGAGCTCACATGAACACTCCATTCGTAAATCCAAGTCAAGCTCCTCGATAAGACTATCCGCCAAGTCGCTTTTCTTAATTTCATAGGTGGCCAACAGACCGCCAGTGCCACAAAGGCCTATCGCCTAACCTGTCTCAATACGCAGCGTCTCTCGCTCGCAAATGCAAACCTAATCATCATCGGGCAAAATTCTTACTTGGGAATTCGCACACACTCCAACCAGGAGCAACTAAAATCCCAAACCGTTACAGATCCCCGGGTTGGGTCACCATCGCACTCTCGGTACACTATCAATCGCACGACACGCTCTACCGAGCCACACGTACCACTATCGGCTCCTAGGCACCTAGTGCGAGCCACCAGCCTTACGAGTGGTCCATGGCACACTTCACACCCAGCAATGCTCAAGTGCTACTACCAACACACTCACTCGGCTGATCTATATCCGCACTCCACGAGTACCTATACTCGGGCGTCACACGCTACTATAGCATTCTACACTAAGTCTTGGCTTTGGGCAAGATTGCCCCCGCGCGTCGTCTACCAAACACATTCTTCTACCTCACACTGAGGTACAACTAGGCCCAGAGGCCAAACTTGGCATTAACCAACTAATTCCGCAACAGTGATTCTACTTTCACTGTTCGATCTACCGGAATGACATCCGAAATTTTCGAACCACTCGGGTGTTCTCGTAAGCATCATGGCTCAACTCTCGCAATTTACTACTCATATTGCTCTGAGAGTCGATTCGTCACTTCTATCTCTACCGCGAGTCTCACTTCTTGCCATAGATCACTACTAGTACTTCGCTAGTGCCATCTGGCTCTATACCTATATTGGCAGGTACTACGCCCCCACAACATGAGCATGCCCGGGTATCTATGCTTATCCATCCACTCGGTCTCTACTATGCTCATGCACGACAATAGTAATTAACCACATAACCATTGCATGCAATACATGAACTTCACATCATGCAAAACATATNTTTATTCAGCTCCCGGTAATCCACATACAGTCTAAGTGAACCATCCTTCTTCTTCACAAACAACACCGGCGCTCCCCAAGGCGAAACACTGGGTCTCACAAACCCTCTATCCATCCAATCCTGAAACTGTGCCTTTAGCTCTCTCAGCTCTGCCGGCGCCATCCGATAAGGTACCTTCGAGATTGGTGCAGTTCCAGGAACTACATCAATCACAAACTCAATCTCCTTCTCCGGCGGCAACGTCGTCAACTCAGGGGGAAACACATCCGGAAACTCGCGGACTACTGGGATGTCTTCGAGTCCCGGTGCCACCGTAGGTACCTCCACAACTGTCACTAGGAAAGCGATACACCCACTGCTCAGCATCTGTCGAGCCCTCGCCGAAGATATCCAAGTAGCAAACAGCGTGCTTCTGCAGCCCCTAAAAGTGAACTCCTCCTAGCCTGGCTCGCGGAACGTCACCGTTCTCGCTCCACAGTCGATCGTAGCATAGTACCGCGCCAGCCAATCAATCCCGAGCACGACGTCGAAATCCTGCAGCTGCCCTAACACCAACAGGTCAGCGGGCATAATCCACGAGTCTAGCTACACCGGACATGACCAACAACACTCCACGACCTGCAAGACATGGTCTGGGATCTGCACCTCTCGTGCCTGAGACAATGCTCCTAACTCTAGACCATGTAACTGTGCAAATGCTCGGCTAACAAAGGAATGCGATGCACCGGTATCAAAAAGAGTACGAACTCTAATGCCAGAAATCAAAGTGATATCTGCCACCACTCGGTCGGCTGCTGTAGAGTCCTCCACCTGAGCTGCGTAGACCCTGCCGCTCGGAGCCTGCTGTCGCCGCTCACTCGACCGCGGCACAGACGATCTGTCCTCCTGGCGGTAACTCGGTGCTGCTCCGTAAGACTGCTGCGGTGCTGGTGGTGCTGAAGCTGATGATGGTGCTGGAGATGCTGCTCGGGGACAAGCTGCCCTCATGTGTCCCGGCTGACCACACTCGTAGCACCTGCCCTCTCTCTGCTCGCACTACCGAGGCCAGCGTGGTCCCCCGCAGATCACACACTGTGGCGTCCTCTGAGTCTGCCCCTGCTGACGGGATCCCCTAGAACACTGACGCCCCGAAGACCCACGACCCTGAGAGCGTGATCGTGGAGGCCTCGGCGGACGTCTGCTGCTCGACTGTCCTCCGTCATCTGGAAAGGGGCGCTTCCTGTCCTGACCCTGCCCCACGGCCTGAGTCCTCTCCTGCAGCGACACCTCACCTCGCTCCACCCACAAGGCCTGCTCTATAGACGCATCCAAAGTCCTTGACCTCTGCGCCCGAGTCAATCTAAAGATATCCGGTCTCAGCCCCTGCTCGAACATGTACACCCTGTGCGCCTCGTCTCTGGCCGCAAATGGTACACAGTTCAGGAGTCGAGTAAACTCCCGAACGTACTCCTGCACTGGGCGATCTCCCTGCTGAAGCGTCCTCAAACCCTACTCGAGCTTCTGCTTTACACTGTTGGGAAAGAACATCCCAAACAGCATTCCACAGAACTCATCCCACCTCAGCTGCGCCGCCACCAGCCCCTGGTCTCGCCTCGCTCTCCGCCACCAGTCATGAGCATCACCTGCTAAACAGTGTACTCCCAGAGGTACCTGCTCCCCCCTAGTACTCTGCTCCATCTGCTCAGGTCTCTCAGGAGATCTCGCACGATCCCGGGCCAACTGAGCACGCTCCCGCAAAGACAGTCGACCTCGGCGATGATACATAGCTGAAAAGAACAGATCGGGGTCAGTTGAAACACAAACACTCTTGACCCAATCAACGAAAGTCTGGAAGGCCGTCCATGTTTCCCTCCAAAATTATGTCGTCTGCAGCCAACATAATTTCTCAGGCCAAAACAGAAACTCCTTCAGTTACTCACTCTACTCTAAGAGGAGTTAGAATAAATAATCATTGACTTTCGCAATTAAATTACGCCTCTCGCGTCTTGCTTTCCTAAGGTTTGCCAAACTTAGGTTTCCTAGGTCCCAACGACCTACAGCAAAGCTCTGATATCAATTTAATCTGTCACGCCCCGGATGTCTCGTTCCCCGGGCACGCCGACAAATCCGCCGTATACAAAGGAATTTTCCCTGTATACGAAGCGACAACTGTACCTGTAAATCAAACACTACTACGAACAGTAGTAGAGAGCTGCTAGAGAAAACAGAAGCTAAACAAACTGAGTCTCATATACATAGTCCAAATCCAAAATACAGAGCTACTCGCACTGGCGAGTTAAGTCCACTATGTACATAAACTCGAAACAAAACATCTACCTGCAGTAGGGGTGCCTCTAGCTCAGCACGTCGGGTAGGGCTCTAACTCGCGATGCCCTTGCCACGATCCTGATCCGCGGAAGGCGTAGCAGCCGAAACCTGTGGCTTTGCAAAACATGGGTAACAACTGGGCGTGAGAACTACTGTAAAAACAAGTAGTCCTCAGTGGGTACGGCCCAAAACAACATCGGTCCACCAACTAAGTCTACAGAAGGAAGCAAGAATAGCCGAAAAAGCAGGAAATAAACTCAACCGCTACAAATCACTACACTATCATGCTCTACACTAACCAACTGTAGGAAATGTCAAATCTGACCCAATCCAATCGGGACTGTAAACATACCCGTCCCTGGGACTGTGAATACACCCGTCCCTGCCCAGTTGCGACTATCCAGCTACCTCCACACTAATTGGTCCGTGGAGAGCAAGTCCAACCGGCATGAGCGACACCAACGCAAAAGCACAAAGCCCGTCTCCGGAGTAGCACTCGTGGGCGCTACCCAACTGAGTATGCAGCGTATCTCTGTCGAAAGCCAAAGTCCAGTAACTAACTCAACCTGGTCTAACAACAAACAAGTAAAGTGTCCTTGACACAATCTGACGCCAAAAAGGTGATACAGGTCCACCGTCAACTCTAACGGCACCCAACAGTCTGAAACAGCTTAAACGACTCTGTAAAAATCCACTCGGCGTACCAGCACGAGCGTAAATGTATTCTAAACTATCTGGATTACTCGTCTCGAGGATACTGCGATAGTACAAATTTTATAACGGCTCCTAGAGCTAAATCAGGCAGTTTAAACAAGTGACAGGTCCAAATCGCAGGTTTTCTCCTAATTCAAATTTCAAGTCCAACATGTATAAACTACTCAAGTTAATACCACATGCTCCAAATTCAGATTGGCTATCTATAACATAATCCAAGAATTCGAGCTAGAAAAGACTATACTAAAAATCGAATTTATACATGTCGACGATTAGAATTTAGGAGTCAAAACCGATGTAACCCACCTCAAAAAGCTAGCTCCTGGCAGCGAACGAAGCCTCGAACCAACGGGATCCCTGCTGGCTCAACTGGAACCCTCCAAGTCTAGCACTCGGGCTGACTCCAAGCTCTACGATCCAAAATCCACCAATTCAGTCCGAATTTCGCAGCAACAGAGTAGAAAAGGGGTTCAACCAAGCTAACCTTCTCCAAATCTGGCAAGTAAGGGCTTCGTGGATTCCTCTCGAAGTCCCGAATCCAACGAACCAAGCCCCGTCGAAATCCGATGCTTCTACGCTGAGTACGAGCTGAAATACCAACGGTCGACTGCGAAAAACAGCAAAACAGCACTTAAGCTCAAATTGATGATACTTGAAGCACTTGAAGCAATTGCAATGGAACGCTCACCTCAATAGCGACTAGCACCGGCGCGACATCAAGAACAGGGAAGACGCACCCTCGCCCGGCCTCCTCGCAAAGCTCCGGCAACAATCGTATCCCCGAACGGCTCCGCGGCGCGACGTCGACGACGAACTCCGAACTCCAATAGTCTTCTCCTTGCTCGGCCGATGCTAGAGAGAGAGATGAAGAAGAATAGGTAAACTCTCCTCTCTCAGCTCTCTACGCATGCAAATAGCAGTAAGTGGGGTGGGGTGATACAAACGAGGCTTGGAATTACCAAAAAGCCCCTCTACCTACCCCCTTGTACCGGTACACGGGCTCCTGTACCGGTACAAGAGCCAACCCGAGAGTAGCTAAACCAGAGCGCGCTGGTTGTACCGGTATAGCCACGCTGGTTGTACCGGTACAGCAAACAGAAAATTCTGCTGTTTTGCAGAATTCCTCGCGATAAGTTGCCCTCGCGTCGCACGGAGTCCGTTTTGCGTCTATTTGACGCCAACGCGACTCAGACTTGTCCCGACACTCTCCAGAGCTGCTGACAAGCCTCCACAACAGGACAGCAGGGATCTCACAGTTCACACTGTTGTGGGTAACGAAAACACCCACAAACGACACATCTCACCAAGGACCGAACATAGTAGGTCCCCGGAACTCGGGATCACGAGCGCAAACACATTGCACTCAGTTGAGAACTTGACGGACCACCGAATCCACTCGTTGGCCGTCCTCTTTCCTTTTTCCTTGTAATTAGACTCACACTCCCGTCGCACACTTGCACTGCCTCGTTCTATCCACAAGGCCTAATATTCAAATCTCCTCTAATCCTCCTCTTTGGAAAAGCTCCTGGAGAGAGAGAAGAAGGAACATAGAGCTGAAGGGGTACTCCCTGCTGTGAACAAGGAAGGAGGAGGTGTGGGGTTTATACAAGCCGCCACAACTACATTTAAACCCTCCAACATTTCTCATTTGCAGCATTTCTCACTTGCATTTAAACCTGCTGCAAGGCCCATTTAGTACTGGTACAAGGTTGGTTGTCACCGGTTACACGATTCGGCAAAACCAAACCCGAGAGCATTCTGTTCGGGTAATACACTTGGTACCGGTACACTTTCAGCCTGTCACCGGTTACAACACATTGCAGAGGCAAACCCGTGAGCTGTTTCTCTAGGTTTACTATGCTGTACCGGTACACCCTTGGTGTTAAATCGGTAACACTTGCTTCAGAATTTCAGTTTTGCACCGCTTCGACTCCAATTCGCGCAGAGCAATGCAAAAACCTTTCTAACTCCTTTGGAACTCAATTTTAACCCTTCCAACATTGTTGTAAAGTCAATTGGACTTTGTCCAACTATTTCTCTCAACGTACTTTGGTCAATTTGACCAAAAGTGATCTAACACGATGAGAATTCCGTTAATTTCTCAAAGGTCATGAGGACCGCCAAAGCTCACGAAGTTCCAAGTCCTTGCTTGCCTTAAATTGCCCAGGGACACCACTTGGCCCATCCCGCGCCGATCTAAACGAAGATCGCATACGCAGTGCTATCGCTTCCTAAAACGCGACAACTCTATTAATCCTCGACCTTTTAGGTCGAACACGAGATACTTAATACCGACTCAAATCGGGCGAAAGTCACGCAAAGGCCTCTATTCTTATCACTCGGTTTCATGTTGTGCGCGCCCAACACGAACACACTCGGTTGAGAATTAACCACACCTTGAATCTACCTCTAACATCCGTTTTAGAGATTTACGACACAACCCAATTAATTAACCTTTCGCCAAAAGTCACAAGTCCTTGTCTCTCACGAGCCTTAATCTCCTATGGTTTATTATCCTAGGGTCTCCTAGGTCCAACTAAACTATTTTCTATTATTCTTTTTATGTTCGTTTTATGCTCTGATACCATCTTTTCTGTTACTCCCCGAACCCGCCTCTTTGGTCAGATTCGGGCACGCCAACATGGTTTCCCCTGTACCACGGACAGAGTCTCTCCTGTACGTCCAAGACATCACAATCCATACAAAGCGTGAGGTTCCAACCAGGAACAGTATTCAAATAAGGATTGCATAAGGAAGTATCAAAAACATAAATACAACTATACTATTACAAGCATTCATCTCAAATTTTTTTACATATTACATGCATCTTACATTTTAGTCTTCCAAATACAATCCAAATTATTACAAATTATTACAATCTTATTTTTTTCATTTCCTTACATCCCTAAGTAGCCGACTTAGGGTACCGCTATCTTTGGTCTCAGTGGTAGGGCGCTAACTACGGAGCTACGCGCTCGCCTCGCGCCGCCGCGCCGCTCACGTGTGAACCTATACCCCCAAAAACAACACTGGGGTGAGAACTATTGTCCATAGTTCCCAATAGGTACGGCCACCTAAGGGAAAAGCTCGACCCACAAGGTCCAAAGGAGGCACTGCAAGTATGTTGTCCAACAGATATCCACAGATAATATTTATGCAAATATTAAATACATGTTTATGCCTCAAGACATGCAATATGCAAATGTAAATCATGCAATCAACTAAGTAGATCATCAGATACTATTCTCTATCTCACTATCCATAGCTTTTTCATAATTTATACATTTTGTCATATTACATCATTCATTATTTGCTCCTAAGGTTTTTCTCTACCTTAGCGAAACTAACCACCCGACTCGGCCTCGAGTCAATCATCTGCGGAATACCGCATACAACCAGGCTCGAGGTGATGGACGTCTCACATACACCTCAGCCTTAAATCTACTCGATAGGGATACCAAATCCATAGCTCATAATGCATGCTTTTTCACTTTCATTTTGGCTTTTACCCAATTAACCCGGTTAACACTTGTTAACCCCAAAACTCACAACCCAAAATCCCTTAATAACGTGGAACTCGAACCACCCTAGGGACCGTCTGCTGGACAAGTACGTTAGTCCATGGGCAAATACGTTAGCCCATCGTATGACAACTCTGGAGTGCACTGCTTGGGTGGAGCGACCACCGCCAAGCTAAAAACAGACTGTGAGTATCATCCAATCCTCTAGCCCGAGGATACCCTACCAACTAGTTACACCAATCCCAAACCTCATGTACTAAGTAATCATATTGTCTCTAGCTAATGCCACAATGTTTCTAAGTTCTCATTGTTATGTCAAATGCCACAATGTCTCTAAGTTCTCATTGTTATGTCAAATGCCATAAGTGTTTCCAATACACTAATCATATGCCACTCGATCTATTTGACATCCTAATTGTTCACATCGAGTATCATAGTTCATATGCCATTATTTTTCAATGTCAAGTTCTCAAATTCACCTAGAGTTTATCGACTCAAGTTCAACATGCAAATGTCAATTAACATAATCCTCTATATATAAACATGTATAGTTCATCTATCATATGCAATATATCATCATGTATATATTTTCATTTAACATAATCCACAATATATTAATTCACAATATGTCATCATGCACATATACCAACTAGCATCTCATGATATGTAAACACACATATATACATCATCTAGCATAATCCAAACTATGCCAACGTGCCTTTCTATAGTATCACTTTCATGCATTCATATAACCTCTATGATATGTATTCATATAACATTTCATGCATTCTTATAGTATCATTTTCATGCATTCATATAACCTCTATGACATGCATTCATACAGCATTTCATGCATTCTTATAGTATCATTTTTATGCATTCACTTAGCATATTTCTTATGCATTTACCATTCTTCAACTAGCTACCATTATATGCATCAATAATAAACAACGCTCCACTTCGACATGGAAGTGAGCTAATATCTTCGGTGAGCACAACCCACCTCAAATCGCTTTTCGATTGCTTGTAGTCACTTGCAATCGGCCTCCCGCGGCACCCGTGATCCGGTTCGGCCCGAACTTGCGCGCGACCACCCAAACGGCCATCAATCTATGATCCGAAAATTGAAGGTCTATAACTTGATGTCACGATGCTCCGGATTCGTTTTCATGATTTTTGGACGTCGCCTCGGCCCTCCAGGCGGAAACGAAGCCGAAACATCCGTTTCTTCAATATCTTCGCATAGGCTCGACGAATCGCCGAACCGACTTCGCCAACGCGTTCATATACCTAGCAATTGGGTTTACGTAGGGTTAATTTAGATTAAACCCAAATATTTTACAGAAACTCCATTTTGAACCTTAACATGCTACTGCTGCAATAAACTGCCAAATTGATTCATAATTCAAGCAAATAGCATGTTGTTATCACCTAGGGAGTCCTCTAAACCCATTCCTAGAGCATATAAATAAAGCTCTAAAGATCTACCATGAGAGGGGCTCAAGAAGCTCACCTCAAAGCTTGTTCCAAAACAAGGAGAAAATGAAGAAGATGAAGATGATTCACTTCCAAGCTTCAATCTTTACAAAATCCTTCAATTTTTGGAGAGATCTAAAGAGAGAAAGGGAGGTCTCTCTCTCCCTCCATTTATGCGTGTGTGTGTGTGTGTGGTGTTGTGGCTGCACGGTTGAGGGAGAAGAAGCAAATGCTTCTTATACAATTAACACCCTCACAATACACTATTCACATCAGTTTAGCAAATACAAACTGACGTTTTTCGCCAGAGCCCTTCTGAATGTCCGTTTGAGCTCAAATTTGACAGTTAGGCTTGATTTCACTTAACTTAACAAAAGAAATTTTAATCTTTCAGTTTCGACCCCGTTTGGTCACCGAAAGCTCTACCGAACTGTAATCTCTAGCAGATAGCAGTCGAATTTGATTTTTCACCTTCCGGGTGTCAGAATGACATGAAACTTTAAATCTAGCCTTATAAAAATAATTCTAACATATTCTCTAGTTTTCATAATTTTCTGACACTGTGCATTTTCTGCTAAAATATCACTCCCGTTTCACACAGAAAATTCTAAATCTTCTATTTTCGTTCCGATTTCAGCACAAGTCATTTCTGACTTATATTTTACATCCCTGAATCCAATAAAAATAGTATCTCACACTATTTTTATTTATTTTTACTTTTATACCAAAATCTGGTATGTTACAGTTGCAATGCTCATATGACCCTTAACTATAAGGTTGTTATGTCATAATGTCAACTTGCAAATATACTTGCATCCTCTAATTCCATTAGTGTCATTTACACTACATATTCTTGTACTCAATCTCTAGCATTCAATACTCAACAATGCCACACACTAACTGTAGTGTTTGATGCTCTAGCATTCCATATACATTCATTAGTGCCACACTTGTACACTAGCAATTCTTTACTCTTTAATGCCACTCAACTAAGAGTTCAACTCTAGCATTTATTATATTTACTAATGCCACTCGATTCACAAGTCATAGTATCACAATGTTCTATACCTCATCTAGGTTTTTTATCACCAATCATGCATACATAGGGTTCATAGGTTCTCAACCATCTCATAATGCATTTGTACTCACAACATGCAATAACTCATGTAAACACAATCTCAATCACCCTACAATGCATGAAACCCATCATATACATATGGTCAATAAGTGACACTTTAGACATAAAAAGAAATTCAATGAGTTTGGAGAGCACCACCCACCTCGTAGGCTTGCTAAGGTGCTAGGGTTCGAGTTTTACGATTTTTGGCCGCCTATTTCGCGTGCTGCGGCAATCTGTACCAAAACCGACCTTTTTATCAATTTCTTCGCGTACACTCGTCGGATCACTGAACCGAGCGCACCAACGCATCGGAAATACCCCCAATTACGTTTGTATAGGGTCAATTGGCTTTCAGAACCAACCAATGCAAAAGGCCCAATTTGGGTGCCCTAGCATCATCACATTTACATATACCCCATTTTGATCTCTACTATAAGCAAGAATAAGCTTATTATCATCCAGAGGTTCCATTAAAATCACTCATAAGTCAATCAAAACTCATCTTAGGGTTCTACCATAAGAAGGGGTTGAAGCTTACCTCTAAAAGCTTCCTTTCCTCAAGCTAATGGAGAAGATGAAGGAGTTGCCTCACTCCTTGGCCTCCTTCTCCACCAAATCCTCTTCCTAGCTCCACTTCTTGACAGAGAGAGAGAGAGATCCTAGAGAGAGAGGGAGAGTCTTGAGTGTAAGGTGAGGGAGAAATGAGAGAAAGCCCTCATACCTTCACATACATACCCCACACATTGCATAAATGCATTTAGACCCCTCAACTTTCACCATACAACACTGCCCAGACTGGGCAATTTTCGCTTGAGGGGACCGGTCTCTCTAGCAGGGACAGGTCCCCGAGAGCATCCTGTGCACAGAGCAGCCTTTCTGCTCAATTTCATGCGTACAGGGACCGGTCCTCCCCTGAGGGACTGGACCTTCAGGGACCCGTCTCTCTAGCAGGGACCGGTCCCCGAGAGCACAAAAACTGCAAATTTTCACTCTCATTGCTCTCGAAGACCTCCTACAATGCAGTTAAGCCTCTTTTAACGCCTTCGGCCTTTCCGAAGCGTCCCAACCTCGCACTTTGGTCATTTTGACTAGAGTTCGATAATCTTTACCAAGTTTCGGTATATTACAACTCAATTGGATCTCAACGCCATGCATTTGTGCGAATGGTCGGCTAGTGAATGAATGCGTAGCACCTGTATCAAATAAAGCTCTAGCTCGCACATTATTAATTAGCACCACACCTGCCACCACGTCACAGCCGACTACCTCCGTAGGTTCTTCCACTTGAGCCGCATACACCCGACCACTAGGAGCCGGTCGGGGTGCCTCCAACTGACGCGGTGCTATCACACGTCTAGCCGACATCGCAGCAGGGGAGCTCCTACAAACTGCCTCGGAGTAGCCGGAGCGGACGCAACAGACGGGGCAGGCGACGATCTCTCCGAGCACTGCCGGCCGATATGTCCCGCCTGACCCATCTGAAGCACCATCCCTCCCTATGTTCGCAGTTCATTGGGCGATGCTCCCCGCCACAGATCACACACCTAGACTGTCCACGGCTCTTTGACTGACCCTTCGGATACTTCGGGGGCTTCTTGGAGCTAGATTGTCCCCCCGAACCACCCATAGGCCGCTTCTTTTCTTTGTCTTTCTCAAATACCTCGCGCTCCTCCCGCACGCAAGCATTCTCCTGCTCAACCCACAAGGCACGGTCCAACACCTCCGTAAAGGTTCGGAATTTGAAAGCATGCACCATTCGGAATACATCGGGCCGGAGTCCACGCACAAAGCACTCCGCCTTGTCTTGCTCGGTCCGCGCCACATCTGGGACACAATTCATAAGATGTGTGAACTCCCGCTCGTACTCCCGTACGGTGCGATTGCCTTGCTTTAGCTTTCGAAAATTTTTCCACATCTTTCTCTTGTCACTATCGGGAAAATACTCGGCAAACATCAACCCTCGAAACTCCTCCCAATCGATCGAGGGAAGATCCGGAGATCGATCCTTCTTCACCCTCCTCCACCACACTCGAGCCGTCTTCTCAAAGCAATGAGCGGCCAAGTGCACCTTGTCTTACTCCAAGGTGTAGATGTCCTCGAACAAAGTCTCTATCATGGCTAGCCAAGTCTCCATGATCCAAGGATCTATCACCTCGCCATCAAAGGTTGGAGGAAGAAACTTCATGAACTTTGTGAGAGCTGTATAGCCACGCTCTCGCTCGGCCTCCTCTGCCGCCGCATCGAGTACCGAAGAACCCGAGGCCATCGGTGGAATACACACCGGCGGAGGGCATGCCGCCACTGGAGCTGCCGAAATGCCCACACCCTCAGCGGCATTCGGCGCACGAGCCGAGGGCGCGGGCGGATCACGGCCTTCGGTCGCCGTCGCAGCCGCCGCCGCCACTTGCCACTCCATCAGCTCCTGGAGCCGCTCAAACCGGTTCTCTTGGCGCTGCACCACACTAACTAGTGCAGTCATCTACGCCCGTAACTCCTGCACCTCGTTACACCCAAATTACTCGGGCACCTCAGAAGGCGGTGCCGGAGTGGATCGCGTCGCGGGGCGTCTTATCGATGCCATAGCTCCTGAAACGCAACAATCAGGTTAATCACCTTAACCCACGAACCGAACGCAACACAGGAACAAACGACTCATACCAAATCTAGCGGAAGCACACAAGCATACTCATTTCCAATCCTTAGCGTTATGTTGTCGGCCGACAACACAACTCCCTCGAATTAAAACAAGTATTACTTGGATCCATCTCTATGAACCACTAGAGACACATACAATTATACCCAATTGACTTAACTTCCGCCTCAACTCATAGGTCCACGTCACTCATGCACTTATGTCCTTAGAGTTACCAACCGAGGGTCTCCTAGGTCCATCTTAGACTTCTCTTTTTTACTGCTCTGATACCATTCTTCTGTCACAGCCCGCGACCGCCTATTTGGTCGGTTCGGGCGCGTCGACAGACGCCGAACGGACAAAGTCTCCCCTGTCCGCCCAAGGCTCAACAAGCACTCATGTATATCTAGTTGCCCAGGAAACAAACATCAACAACATACATGATACAAGCGAGTAATCATATAAGCGAGCAAGAGAGAATCTAACTACTACATTTAACATTCAACCATTTTACATGTTTCCACCAAATACATCCATATAATACAACTTGCATCAAATAGATACATAACATCTCTAGCAACCTCACCAAAATACAACATCAAGTCTTTCTACCAATATACATATCTCAAAATGGTACATGACTCTAATGCACATAGGAGGTAGCTATCTAGCTAGCGCACTATGCCCTTACCGCGGTCCTCCACCTGTCCGCCCGTCCTCGGCCCTGCAATAAAGTGGGATGAGAACTAATAAATAGTTTCCAGTGGATTCGGCTACCGACGCCGTTGATTTTCCCACTAGGTCTAAGCAGGCAACAGTAGTAAAGAGTTAGCGATGAAACAATTCTCTAGCATGCTACTATGCCTTTACAATATGAAACAATAAGCAGGTAAGGTAAACAAGTAATAACAACTACTATGCTCATGATGCATGCCATTTACCTTTATTTTCATAACCCAATTATTCCGGCTTACCTGAAGGTTAAGCCCAGACTCACAACCCAATCACGCATCGTGAGGAGACGTCCGCTACTCTCACCCTGGACCGTCTGCGGGGTAGCTATGCTAACCCCTACCTGAAGTACTCTGGAGACCAAGCTTGAGTAGAGCGACCACCGCCAAGCAAAACAGACGTATGTTAGCATGATCCAATCCTCCAACCCGAGGATACCCTACTAACTAGTGGTAATCAAGTCCGGAAACACCAATCCCCAATTCTCATAACTTGAGTAATCACACTCCCTCTAGCCAATGCCACAATGTCACAATGTCTCTAGCTAATGCCACAAAGCCACAATGGTCTTTAGCTAATGCCACAATGTCATAATTGTTTCTAGCTAATGCCACAATGTCTCAATTGTCTCTAGCTAATGCCACAATGTCTCAATTTCACGTTTTCATGTCAAAGCCACTTTCGGTGCCACTATCACGCCCCGTGCCCCGCCTATTTGGTCGAGTTCGGGTACGCCGACAGACTGCCGAATGGACAGAGTTTTCCTTGTACGTCCTAGGCGTCGCAATCAATACCAACAAGGGTTCCAACCAGGAACAGTATTCAATATACAAATTGCATAAGTATAAAAAACATAAACCGCTAACTATTACAAGCATTCACATACATGCTTTTACATTTCAATTACATACTACATTTAACTTCCAAAATACAATCTAAGTTATTACAAGTTTATTACAACTTTTACTTTTTTCCTTCCCTCTACCCCTAGGCTATGCCGACTCGGACTACCTCTATCTCGGTCTCTGGGTAGGGCGCTATCGACGGAGCTACGCCCTTGCCTCGCGCCGCCGTGCCGTTGACGTACAAACCTGTAACACCCGAAAACAACGTGGGGTGAGAACCAACTCCATGGTTCCCAGTGGGTACGGCCACCCAAGAAAAAAGCTCGACCAATAGGTCCAAGGAGGCACTGCAATCATGTTAGTCCAAAAGCATCTATAGATATATATCGTCATGTTATTATGCAACTAACAGATAACATGCCTCGTAATATGCAACATGAATATATGAAATCAACTAGTAGATCTATTGATTCTACGTTCCACTTTGCTATCTTTAGCTCATATCATTCATCTCTAAGGTTTCTACTACCTTAGGTTCACGGTTCAAGTTTCACTTGCTTCTAAGGTTTCTATTCCCTTAGCTCATGCCATCTATCTCTAGCTTTCAAGGTTTCTACTACCTCATCTAAGCTATCCACCCGACTCGGCTTCGAGTCAATCATCCGCGGATAATCCGTGCACTGGCTACACCGCAGCCTACCGCCCTCCGTGACTTAGCCCCATAGCGGCGAAATCGCCGCACACGCTGAATAGGCTCAAGTCACCTGGCAGCCTGATCCACAATCGGCTTAACCATCTGGCGGCGAAATCGTCGCACACACCCAGCCATGGTTCAAGCCTCCGGGTGGCGAACACTGTACACACACCCAATCCACCTTGGTATCAATCTCGGCGGCGAAATCGTCGCACACGCCCTAGCTGTCGACCTATCTATCCAACCCTATGCTGTCGACCTATCTAGGTTCGACCCCGAACATCCTAGTGGCTGCTACCACTATGCTCAACAACCTAGGTTTAATGCCACTCTAGGTTTACTACATGTCATAACCTAGGTTCCAACACTCTAGGTTCTATACCATTCATGTCTGACCTATGTTTATTAACACTAGGTTCAATGTCATTCCTATTCAACCTATGTTCACGACACTAGGTTGGATGCCACTCGCCTAGATCTATTTGACTCTAGGTTAATTCACAACCTATGTTCTTTAACACTAGATTAGATGCCACTCATGATTCATCCTAGGTTTAACAACACTAGGTTCGATGCCACTCGATCTATTCGACCTCCTAATTGTCCAATCGAGCAGTTCACATTACTATTTTCCATTGTCGAGTTCTCTACTCGCTCTAGGATCATCAATCTCATTCACATGCATATGTACATAGCATATCCTCACAATGCTAATCATGCATTCATGCAATTTACCTAGCATTTACATAACATGCTTATCATGCATTCATTTAGTATTAACTACATGCATCACTTGGTAGCTCAACACAATATTCATCTCATGCAATCATGGATTTAAAACTAACTACCATTATATGCATCAATATGAATTCACAATTCGCTTAGACATAACGGCGACCTAGTTGCTTCGGTAAGCATAACCCACCTTAACTTACTCTCCGATTGCTCGTAGCCACTTGCAATCGGCCGCCCGCGGCACCCGCTACCCGACTCGGCCCGAACTCGCAATTGCACACCAACCGTGCGCTGCTTCGCAGCCTCGAAAATTATAGGTCTTCGGTTATGTGCCACGGTGCTCGGGATCCGATCTCGTGATTTTTGGACGTCGCCTCGGCCCTCCAGGCGGAAACGAAGCCAAAAACGCCGTTTCTTCAATATCTTCGCGTAGGCTCGATGAATCGCCGAACCGATTTTGCTAGCGCGTCAGAATACCTAGCAATTAGGTTTATATAGGTTCAATTTAGATCAAACCCATCTACTAGCAAAAATTACATTTTGTAGCCCTAGGTTACAACTATGCAAGAAATCACCATTTAGCTTCATGATTCAAGTATTAACCTCTATTTAGGATCTAGGAGTTCCACTAAATCCATTCTTAGAGCATATAATTGAAGCCCTAAAATTCTACCATTAAAGGGCATCAAAGCTTACCTCTCAAGCTAGCTCCAATGGAGAGGAAGAAGATGATGAAGATGAAAATCCACCTTCAAGCTTTAATCTCCACCAAATCCATCTCTTGATTCCACCTTCAAGAGAGAGAGAGAGAGAGAGAGATCCTTCTTGGTTGCAAGTGTGAGGGAGGGGGAGAAGAAGTGTGCGGGTGTGTGTTGTGTGCTCATGCAGCCAGCCACAAATAAGTGCTGTAACAATTGCACAAAACCCCCTCTCACACAATACAACTTGCATCTCCAGTTCAGTTTAGCAGTTTAGAGTCGTTGGAGCCCTTCTGAATGTACGTTTACGCTGAAATTTAACAGTCAGGCTCGGTTTAACTTAACAAAACTGAATATATCTTAACTTTTCAGTTTTAACCATTTTTGGTCATCGAAAGCTTTACCGAATTGTAATATCTAGCAGATAGCAGTCGGATTTTATTCTCCACCTTCCGGGTGTCGGAATGACATGAAACTTTAAATCTATCCTCATAAAAATAATTCCGACATATTCTCCAGTTTTCATAATTTTCTGACACTGTGCATTTTCTGCTAAAATATCAGCCCCGTCTCTCACAGAAAATTATAAATCTTCTATTTTCGTTCCGATTTCAGCACAAGTCATTCCTGACTTATATTTTATTTCTCTAAATCCAATAAAATTAGTATCTCACACTATTTTTATTTATATTTATTTTTATATTAAATTTCGGTATATTACAGCCACGAAGTTCCAAGTTTTTCTTATCATGTCACTATAGAGTTCCTTGTTCACATCCAATCCTTATGCACATCACACTATGTTTCAACTCATATGTTCCAACATATACCATGAAAACAAGCAAGGAATGGAAGATGCAACATCCTACTCTACAATGCATGAATGCTAACATGAACATATAAATGGCTAATGAAGTAACTTAGACATAAAAGAAAATCCGGATGTTCCGGATAGCACCCCTCATCTCTAAACTCCACCGAGGTGTGAGAATCATAGTTTCGTGATTTTTAGATGTCGTCTCGACCCTATCCGACAGAAACGAAGCGAAAGTGATCCTTTTTCCTAAGAATTCGCCGCACGCCCGCAGGAACCCCCGTTTGAGTTGCCCACGATGTCAGTTTTACCTTCAATTGAGTTTCCATAGGGTCAATTTAAGTCCAACCCAAGCTCATGGCAAAACCCCAATTAGAAACCCTAGAATCCACTATTTGTAAGAATACACTAAACAAAGCTATGATTCAAGCAAATAACATCTTAATACCTTCTAGAGATTCATCTAAATCCATTCCTAGGGTATTTAAACCAAACCATAAAGATCTACCATGAGAGCTCCAAGAGCTTACCTCTACAAGCTTTCCCTTTTGCCAAAAAAGAAGAAGAAGATGAAGCTCTACCTTCTAGCACCTTCCTCCACCACTTTCTCCTCTTGCTTCCACCCTAGGAGAGAGAGAGAGATCTTAGAGAGATCTTAGAGAGAGAGAGAAAGGTTCCTTTTCTCTTAGGTTTAGGTCTAGTGAGGGTAATGAGGAAGGAGAAGAGAGACTTCACCCGTATAACCCCTCATACATACAAAACTACAAAAAACACCCCCCACAAGTCAAGATGTGAGATCCCTGGTGTGTTGTTGTGGCGGCTTGTCGGCAACTCTGGAGAGTGTCGGGACAAGTCCGAGTCGCGTTGGTGTCAAATAGACGTAAAACGGACTTCGTGCGACGCGAGAGCAGCTTATCGCGAAGAATTCTGCAAAACAGCAGAATTCTCTGCTTGCTGTACCGGTACAACCAGCGCGGCTGTACCGATACAACCAGCACGCACTAGTTTAACTGCTCTCGGGTTGGCTCTTGTACTGGTACAGGAGCCCGTGTACCGATACAAGGGGGTAGGTAGAGGGCTAATTTGGTAATTCCCTCCCTCGTTTGTATCACCAACACACCCTCTCTCTATTTAGCTTCGTGTAGAGAGAGAGAAGGCCTCTTGCTGCATTTCTTCATCTCTCTCTCTCACTCTCATCCGGTTGAAGGCAAGGAAGAGCTCGGGTGAAGAATCGTCGCCGACGTCGTGCCGCGTAGCCGTTCGAGCACGTGATTGTTGCCGGAGTAGTGCGAGGAGGCCGGGCGAGCATGCGACTTCGCTGTTCTTGATGTCACGCCGGTGCTAATCGCTGCCGAGGTGAATGTTCCGTCGAATTGCTTCGTTATTTCTCCAAGCATCATTAATTCGAGCTTAAGTGTTGTTTGCTGAAATTCATCGTCGACTGTTAGTATTTCACCTCGTACTCGACGTAGGAGCATCGGTTTGCGACGAGACTTGGTTCGTTGGATTCGGGACTGCGAAAGGAATCCACGAAGCCCTTACTTGTGAATTTTGGTGAAGGTTAGCTTGGTCGAAACCCTCCTCTTCTCTACTATTGTGTATTTGGACTGAATTGTGAATTTTCGATGTTGATAGCTTGGAGATAGATTGATTTCGAGACTCGGACATTTTCAGTCGATCTAGCGGGTTGTGCCACAGCCGAGGGAGTTCCGTGTTGTCAGGGATTAGCTTTGAGGTGGGTTACATCGGTTTTGACTTCTAAGTTCTAATCGTCGACATGTATAAATTTCGATTTTTGGTATAATCTATTCTAGCTCGAATTCATGGATTATATTATGGATTGCAAATCTGAATTTGGAGTATGTGGTAATAAATTGAGTAGTTTATACATGTTGGACTTGGAATTGGAATTAGGAGAAAACCTGCGATTTGGACCTGTCACTTGTTTAAACTGCCTGATTTAACTCTAGGAGCCGTTATAAATTGTACTGTCGCAGTATCCTCGAGACGAGTACTCCAGGTAGTTTAGCATACTTTTACACTCGTGCTGGTACGCCAAGTGGATTTTTACAGGGTCGTTTGGGCTGTTCCGAACTGTTGGGTGCTGTCAGGTTGACAGTGGACCCGGATTGCCTTTTTGGCGACAGATTGTGCCGAGTACACGTGAACGGTTGAGTGTTGGACCAGTTAGAGTCGGTTACTTGACTTTGGCTTTTCAGAGCCTGTTTGAGCTCAACAGAGATACGCTGCATACTCGGTTGGGTAGCGCCCACGAGTGCCACTCTGGAGACGGGCTTTGTGCTTTTGCGTTGGTGTCGCTTATGCCGGTTGGACTTGCTCTCCACGGACCAGTTAGTGTGGAGGTAGCTGGATAGTCGCAACTCGGCAGGGGCGGGTGTATTTACAGTCCCCGGGACGGGTATGTTTACAGTCTCGATTGGATTGGGTCAGTTTTGACATTTCCTACAGTTGGTTAGCTTAGAGCAAGATGGTGTAGTGACTAGTAGCTGTAGAGTTCATTCCAGCATTTTACTTTTACCATTCTCCCTTCTGTAGACTTAGTTGGTGGACCGATGTTGTTTTGGGCGGCACCCACTGAGGACTACTTATTTTTACAGTAGTTCTCACGCCCTGTTGTTACCCCTATTTTGCAGAGCCACAGGTTTCGACTGCTGCGCCTTCCGCGAATCAGGATCGAGGCAAGGGCGTCGCGAGTTAGAGCCCTACCCGACGAGCAGAGCTAGAGGCACCCTACTGCAGGTAGATGTTTTGTTTCGAGTTTATGTACATAGTATACTTAACTCGCCAGTGCGAGTACTTTGTATTTTGGTTTTGGACTATGTATATGAAACTCAGTTTGTTTAGCTCTTGTTACTCTAGTAGCTCTCTACTACTATTCGTAGTAGTGTATGATTTACAGGTACAGCAATCGCTTCGTATACAGGGGAAACTCCTTTGTATACGGCGAGTTTGTCGGCGTGCCCGGGGAACGAGACATCTGGGGCGTGACACAAGTTGTGCACTGCCCGGGCTAGGCAATTTCAGGCCACAACTATGAGAATGCCATGTCTACTAATGCCACAACACACAAAGTGTTCCATTCTCTAGCATTCAATGCCACAAAGTGCTATTTCAGTTATTTGTCACAATGTCACCATGTTCTCTACCTCAACTAGTTCATGTTTCAATTCATACATCTATAGGGTTCACAATTGTTCAATGTCTCATTACCAACTCATATGCATTTTTATACTAAAAGCATGCAAGAAATATTCACATATTTCCATTTACCCTACAATGCATGAATCCTACCTATACACATATATGCTCAAATGGTGACATTAGACATAAAGAGAAATCCAACTATTTCTGATAGCACCACCCATCTCGTAGGGATGCTAAGGTGCTAGAATCCGAGTTCCACAATTTATAGTCGCCGCTTTCCCCTGACCCACGGCAAACGAAGCCAAAATTAGGTTTTTCCTCGATTTCTCGACGTAGACTTATCGGAATTCTAGTCCGAGTCTCCTAATGCGTCGGTTTTTACTCCAATTAGGGCTACAAGAGATCAAACTCAAGTTAGATCTCAAGCTTAGCAAAACCCCATTTTAACCCTAGGGTTTCCATAATCCACAAATACTCCATTTCCATGGATAAACATGAGGTAATCTAACATATTATCCTTTATAAATCACAACTAGAAGGAATTTAACCAAACCCTAACTTAATACCACAAGAACTCACCTCAAGTTCAAGCTTCCTTCTTAACCCTTGCACAAGAGCTAGCTTCACTACTAAGCAAGCCTTCCTCTCCACCAATCTTCTCTCTTGGAGCAAACCCTAGAGAGAAGAAGAGAGAAAGAGAGTGTCACACCCTGAGACCCGTTACCAATTTGGTCTGGTTCGGGCGTGTCGAACAGACGTCGAACGGACAGGACCTCCCCTGTCCACCCAAGGCTAAACAACGAGATCATGTACAACAAGTTCCCAGGAAATCACTTGAATACATACATGATCATACAACAACAGCGAGAGCACAACCAGTGCTAAACAACCAAGAGCAAACATCACGAGTAAAGTATATACAAGTGAATAAAAGAGAGATACTTATCTATTACAACCATTCAAACTTTAATACATTGATTACATTTAAACTTCCCAAAATATAAACATAGAGTTTACAATCTTCCAAAATCTCTCACACCTATACATCATCTACTCTCAAGCATGTAGGGTAACTACTAATGCAATAGGAAGCATCTACAATCTCTAGGGCGCTAAGCCCTTGCCACGATCCTCGCCGGGAGTACTCGAGCTCGGCTGTCACACCCCGAGACCGTCACCCATTTGGTCCGGTTCGGGCGCGTCGAACAGACGCCGAATGGACAGCACCTCCCCTATCCGCCCAAGGCTCAAGCACGGGATCATGTACAAGAATTCGCCCAGGAACAATTCAATACATACATGATCCATACAACGACAATAGAAGCATCACAAGTGCTTAACAACAAGAGCAAGTAACACATGTACATATACAAGTGCATAAAGAGAGAATTCTATCTATTACATCACGATTTGTCCATTATACAATTGATTTACATTTTTTTCATCCAAAATATAAGTATAAGTTCATTCACATCTCTCCAAAATGCATCTCACAACCTATACATCATCTACTCCTATATAAGTAGGTACCTCTAATGCAGTAGGAGAGCTACTAATGCTAGGGCGCTAAGCCCTTACCGCGATCCTTGCCTGGAGCGCTCGTACTCGGTCCTGCAACAAAGTGGGGTGAGAACTATCGTCCATAGTTCCCAGTGGGTTCGGCCGCCAACTCCGCCGATCTCCCCACTAGGTTCAAGTGGGCACAAGCAAATAGATAGATAGATAGATATTTGAAAACAATAACGACATAGTAAGAAAGCTATGCTACTATGCCCAAATCATATACAATGTATACATGCACAACGTGATAAGTAATCAACTAACATGCCACTATGTCCAAGAAGGAGTGTTATTTACTTGTTCATCAATTCTCTTGACTTACCCAATCCTTGGCCAACCCTGAGGTTCGCCCACGACTCACATGCATCTCATGGTAAGGAGACTCAACTCGCTCAGCAAACCCGAGACCGTCTGCGGGATCCCATAAGGCTATCCCCCAGACCCCATAAGGCTATCCCTCGTGTGACAAACTCCGGAGCGCACGCTTGTGTAGAGCGACCACCACAAGCTCTAAACAGACAGTGAGTATGATACAATCCTCTCAACTCGAGGATACCCTATCCACTAGGGTTAACAGTCACTCGGAAATCCACCTATCCCAATGTCCATATGCAAGTGTTTAACTACACTAAGTTCTTGTTCAATGACTCATCACTAGGGAATCCGCCTATCCCTAAGTTCACATGTCAAGTGCCACTCTACACTAGGTTTTATGCCACTCGTTCTGTTGTCATTGTTATTTATATGCCACTCGTTATGTCTTTATCAATCATCGAGTCCATCTCTTATTTCAGCACTATAGGATTCAATGTCTCGACCCAATCCTTATCTTTCCACTATATCAAGCATTCAACTCACACTATGATATCATCTAGGAAAGCATAAGGAAATGAAAACGCACATTTATCCTACAATGCATATATACAAAAGATGCAAGATTTAAAATGCACTAAGACATAAAGAGGAGCCCGGTTGCTTCGGGATGACACCACCCACCTTCTGGTGTTGTCACGACTTTAGGAATTAAGTTCGGAGATTTTACGACGTCGTCTCGGCCTCCCAGGCGGAAACGAAGCTCAGAAGGTCCTTTTCGCCAATACCTTTACACCCGCTTGACGAATCGTCGAACCGTCTTCGCCAATGCATTCAAACACTTAGCAATTAGGTTTACACTTGATCAATTTAGATCAATACCCAACAAATCACAAAACCCCCATTTTGGAGCCCTAACTTGCAATCATGCAAGAATCCATCTCTAAATCCTCAAACTCATGCATTAAACACTTGTTAAACATGCTAGAGTTCCATTTAAACCATTCTTGAGTTTAAAAATCTAAACCCTAGAAATCCACCATGGTTGAGCTTCAAGCTTACCTTCAAAAGCTAGCTCCAAGGGTGTAGAGAAGGAAGAAGACGATGAAGATCCTTCTCCTTGCTTGCTTCTCCACCAAAACTCTTCTCTTCTTCACCTTCTAGAGAGAGAGGAAGAGAATTTAGAAAGAGAGAGCTAGGGTTGAGTTTGGGAGAGAAATGAGAAAGAGAGAGAGCTCACTCCCTCACATACCTCGAACTCATGCTACAAATGCATAAAAGCCGCTCAACTTTGCCAACAATGCACAACCCATCTTGGGCAAATTCGGGTTACGGGGACCGATCTCTCTAAGAGGGACCGGTCCCCGAGAGTGGCTTACTAGCAGAAAAAGGGCCCTCCCTCTTTTCCACGCTTACGGGGACCAGTCTCTCTAAGAGGGACCGATCCCCGAGAGCTCACTCTCGCAGGACAGCCCCCCTTGCTCAGTTTGCATGCCTACGGGGACTGGTCTCTCCCGCCAGGGACCGGTCCCCGAGAGCAACTTTTGTGCGCAGAGCCTTCTGCCACATTTTCCAAGCTACGGGGACCGGTCTCTCCCACCAGGGACCGGTCCCCGAGAGCCAAAAATCCTGCACTTTCCATAATCTTCACAACTCGCTCTCGGAGGCCTTCTCTAATGCATTTTTGGCCTTCTTGATGCCTTCGGCT
Source organism: Ananas comosus (assembly GCF_001540865.1). Taxonomy (NCBI): domain Eukaryota; kingdom Viridiplantae; phylum Streptophyta; class Magnoliopsida; order Poales; family Bromeliaceae; genus Ananas; species Ananas comosus. Next base: position 9,372,359 of record NC_033637.1, read on the forward strand.
TTTTCAAAACACACCAAGTCGACAATCAGTCGATTTTCATCGAAGTCCAACTCTCGCATTTCGAGAATTCACTTCCTTACATCGGCCCTGCAATAAAGTGGGGTGAGAACTATTGTCCATAGTTCCCAGTGGGCTCGGTCGCCGACTCCGCCGACTCCCCACTAGGTCCAAGCAAGCATAGGCAGATAGATAGATAGATAGATAAACATGAAAGCGACCTAAGACAATGCAAATATTCTACCATGCCTCAATCCATAATCATGCATGCAACATGAGTAAAGGCTAACTACCAAGCTACCATGCTCAATAATGATGTAATTCATTAGATTACCCAATCACTCGGCTAAGCCGAAGGTTCGCCACCATCTCACATCTTAAAGTCTCATAAGGAAGGAGTCTTTAATCGCTGGCTACCCCCGAGACCGCCTGCGGACAGCTTGCTACTGTCCGGGCAGCTCACGACTGCCCCTCAAGTGACCAAAACTTCGGAGTGCACAGCTTGTGTGGAGCGACCACTCCAAGCGCAGACAGGCTATGTGAGTTCGATCCAATCCTCCTGAACTGAGGATACCCTACTAACTAGGGATAGCATCATCATGGAAATTAGTGCATTCCTGTACTCAATCTCATAGTGTTTCACTACACTAGGGTTCTCATGCCACTCATTCTCGTGTTCAACATTAACTAGATGCCACTCGTATCATTATTTGTTTTCAATCCACTACTTGTACACAATTACTAGGTTGTCATTTACCTAGGTTCCAATCCATCATATATCATCTCATATAGGGTTCTAAGCCATATCACATTAACCTCATGCATACTAGGTTCAAGTGCGAAACCAATGAAGCTACACTACTACCATCATGCAAGAATAGATACAAGCATCTAAGCACCCTATATGTATCATGCTCAATATACAAAATATAGTCAACAATAAACTTAGACATAGGGAGCAGTTCAACTGCTTTGGGATGGTCACGACCCACCTTTTTGCGATGCTACGACTCAAGGAACGAAAATTAGAAATCTCCTAGGACGCCGCTTCGGCTTTCCGAATAGAAACGAAGCCGAGACGCCCACCGCTTGGCGATATCTCCACACCAACTCAACGAATAGTCGAACCGTCGCCGCCAACGCGTTTAGATACCTAGCAATTAGGTTTACAACCAACTAATTTAGATCAAAATCCTAGATTTCTCAAAACCCCATTTTGGAGCCCTAGGTTTCAACAATGCGAAAATCCCTTGTTCTAGCTTGAGATTCAAGCATGGAACATCCTCTAGGCATACTAGAGTTCCAACAAAACCATCTCTAGAGTATATAAACCCAAACCCTAGAAAATACCATTAAAGGGTTTTGGAGCTTACCTCCAAAGCTTTCTCCAAGCTTGAAGAAGAAGGAAGAAGATGCTCTTCTTGCTCCTAGCTTCAATCTCCACCAAGCCTCCTCTTCTTTCTTCCTTACTTGAGAGAGAGAGAGAGCTCTAGAGAGAGAGAGGAGTGTTAGGTTTCTTGTTGGGAAAGAAAATAAGAGAGGAAGGAGCTCTCCTCCCTCATATAGCTCCCACTTATGCAACAATTGCATAAAAATCCCTCAACTTTGCAACCATGAAGCAGCCCATCTTTGGGCATTTCGGGCTACGGGGACCAGTCCCTCTGAGGGAGGACCGGTCCCCGAGAGCAATTCTTCCTATGTTGAGCTTCAGCTCACCCTTACACGTGTACGGGGACCGATCCCTCTAAGGGAGGACCGGTCCCCGAGAGCAATTTTTGGCAGGTTGAGCATCAGCTCGACCCCCCTCATACTTACGGGAATCGGTCCCCTCCCAGAGGGACCGGTCCCCGAGAGCACAAAATCTGCAATTTGTGCAGATTTTGCACAACTTACTCTCGCGGGTCCTCCTCAATGCACTTTATGTATTTTCATCGCATTCGGACTCTCCGAAGCACACCAAGCCGACGATAAGTCGATTCCAAACGAAGTTCAACTCTCGGATTTCGAGAATTTACTTCGTTACAGAGAGAGAGGAAAATGTGAGAAGCTCTAGAGAGAGAAAGAGAGTTTCTACTCTTTGGTTCTCACATGAGGGAAATGAGAACTAGGCCATATAACCCATATAACAAGCTTCCCCAACACCAATTACAACTAGGCCCCTCACAAAATTACAGTTTTGGACCAACCCACCTTTCTGCGGCGGTACGGGGTCCGGACCTTGCATTCAGAGTCCGAACCCTCAGAGCATTTCTAGCACAAAACAACTTGAAAATTTTCCAGCTTGCTCTCCAAGGTCCCAACACCCTATCCAAAGCATTCTGAAACATTCGGAGCAATTAAAGGACCTCACACCACCCTTCGGTCAATTTGATTGAAGTTCGGTATAACTTACCGAAGTTTCGGTATATTACATTCTTCACCCCTTAAAATAGTTTCGTCCGTGAAACTCAATTTCATACCTTGGCTCATCTACTCGAATAGATCAGGATAGGTCTTCTGCATTGCCTCCTCGAGTTTCCAAGTGGCTTCACGCTCTGCATGATTGCTCCGCTGAACTTTCACATACGGAATTGTACGATTCCGCAACTTTCTTACTTCTCGAGCAAGGATGCACACCAAATACTCCTCGTAGGTCATATCCTCTCGCAACTCTATCGGTTCATTCTCCAAAACATGAGAGGAATTGTGGGCATACTTGCAGAGATTTGACACATGGAACACGTTGTGAACTCCCGCAAGCTTCGGCGGTAATGCGACTCTATACGCCACCGCACCCACGCGCTCTAGAATCTCATATGGTCCAATGTATCGGGGACTAAGCTTCCCCCGAACCCCAAATCGCTTCACACCATGCATGGGTGACACTTTTAAGAAAACGCGGTCTCCAACCGCGAACTCAAGATCCTTTCAATGTTTATTGGCATAACTTCGTTGCCGCGACTGCGCCGTCACAAGCCGTTGACGGGCAAGGCGAACTTTCTCTTCCGCCTCCCGCAAGACATTTGAACCAAGGGTAACTCTTTCACCCACTTTGCTCCAATGAATAGGGGAGTGACACTTCCTTCCATAAAGAGCCTCGAATAGTGCTATCGCAATACCTTCCTGATAGCTATTATTGTACGCGAACTCTGCCATCGGCAAATAATCGTGCCATCCACCCTTGTAGTCGAGTACACACGCTCGAAGCATGTCCTCAAGGATTTGTATCGTCCTCTCCGATTGACCATCACTTTGAGGATGAAATATCGTGCTAAAGTTGAGCCGTGTGCCCAGAGTGTCTTGCAGACTCTTCCAAAAGTGAGATGTGAACCTGGGGTCTCGATCCGATACTATGGATGTCGGAACCCCATGCAGTCTCACCACCTCATCGAGAAACACCTGTGCTAACTTGTCCCCAGGCCAAGTGGTATGGATCGGCAAGAAGTGAGCCTATTTCATCAAGTGATCCACTACTAGCCAAATAGCGTCATGTTCGACTTGAGATCGGGGCAAACAGGTCACAAAGTCCATTGCGATATCTTCACACTTCCAAACGAGTATAGATAAACTTTGAAGCTTTTTCGCCGAAAATCGGCACTCCGCTTTCACTTGTTGGCATGTCAAACATTGCGCCACAAATTCTCCAACATCCTTCTTCATCCCCGGCCACCAATAATTCACTTTAAATCTTTGTACATTTTAGTGTCGTCCGGATGCACACTGGGAGACTGATACGCTTCTAGCAACATTGCCTTTCGAATATCTTCATCCTTGGGCACACACCAACGGTTCCGAAACCGAAGTGCGCCATCGGACCCTACGCCGAAATCACTAGCGCGCCCGCTCTCAATTTCACCTCACACCTTTTGGAGATAAGGATCCGAAGCTTGCTGCTCTTTAATCTTCTCCAACAAGGTCGGTTGAATCACCAATGCGGCAAGAATAGCCGGAACCTATGGAGCTACTACCTCAAGGCCAAACCGTTGCATCTCATTCTGTAATGATGGTTGATGCGTAATAGCTGTAGCCAGATTTTCCACCGACTTTCTATTAAGTGCATCGGCCACAACATTGGGTTTTCCTAGGTGGTATAGAATAGTGACATCATTGTCTTTTAATAACTCCAACCATCGCCACTGCCGCATATTCAGTTCCTTCTGGGTGAACAAGTATTTGAGGCTTTTGTGATCTGTATAAACCTCACAGTGCTCACCGTATAGGTAATGCCTCCATAGCTTCAATGCGAATATCACCGCGGCTAGCTCAAGGCCATGTATCGTGTAGTTCTTCTCATAGCTCTTCAATTGGCGAGAAGTATAAGCAATAACTCGACCACTTTGCATCAGAACACACCCAAGACTACTATACGAGGCATCACTATACACCACGAAACTCTCTCCCGGAATCGGTAAAGCGAGTACCGGGGTCGAAGTTAATTTTTCTTTCAACTCCTTAAAGCTACGATCGCAATCGTCGCTCCATACATACCTTGTTCCCTTGTGTGTGAGGCGCGTAAGTGGAGTAGTCATTTTAGCAAACCCCTCCACGAACCGCCGGTAATATCCCGCAAGACCAAGGAAACTATGGATGTCCGCAACCCTCGTCGGACGAGGCCAATCTTTAATCGCCTCAACCTTCTTTGGATCAACTGAGACACCACTCCCAAAAATCACATAACCTAAGAAGGCGACCACTTGTAACCAAAAGTCACACTTCTTTAGCTTGGCATAGAGCTTCTCTTTTCGGAGAACTTGCAACACGGTCCTCAAATGCACCTCATGCTCTTGATCGCTCCGAGAATAGACCAATAGGTCGTCAATGAATACCACGACACATCGATCCAACAATGGCAGGAAGACTTGATTCATCAAGTCCATAAATGCTGCAGGGGCATTGGTAAGCCCGAACAGCATCACCGTGAACTCATAATGGCCATATCGCGTACGAAACACCGTCTTATGCACATCCTCCAGCTTGATTTTCAACTAGTGGTATCCCGACTAAAGATCATTCTTCGAATATACCCGAGACCCTTGCAACTGGTCAAATAAATCATCAATTCTTGGTAACGGGTACTTATTCTTGATTGTAACCTTGTTCAACTCGCGATAATCCACGCAGAGCCGAAATGTTCCATCCTTCTTTTCACAAATAGCACCGGAGCTCCCCACGGCGACACACTAGGCTTCACAAAGCCTTTATCGAGCAGGTCTTGCAGTACTGAGCTTTTAACTCTCTTAACTCTGCCAGTGACATTCTATACGAAGCCTTCGAGATTGGCGCCGTCTCTGGAACCAAGTCAATGACGAACTCGATCTCCCGATCCGGTGGCAATCCCGGTAACTCCGTCGGAAACACATCCGGAAACTCACATGCTATTGGAATATCCCCAAGTGTTGGGAGCTCCCTTTGAGTCTCCACCACCGTCGCCAAGTAGGCCACACATCCACCTTTGATCAATTTCCTCGCTCTCGACGCCGACACTGTCGCCGCGAAGCGCGAGCTCTTACACGCACGATAAACTACTTCCTCCTGACCGGGCTCACGAAAAGTAATCACCTTGCTTTCGCAATCAATGACGGCATAATACTTCGAGAGCCAATCAATTCCAAGGATTACGTCAAAGCTCCACATCCGGCTCGAAACAAGCAAGTCTGCCGACATAATCCAATCGCCGATTTGCACTGGACAAGCACGTGCATTCCTCCTTGACACTAAAAGTATGCTTGGGTGCATAGACACACCAAGCATCCGGACTATCCAAAATTTCGATATCATGAGCTTTGGCGAATGACATGCTAATGAATGAGTTGGATACACCAATGTCAAATAATGCTCTAGTTCTAGTGCCATTAATTAAAACAATACCTGCCACAACATCATCGGGTACGGCAGTCTCCTCCACTTGAGCTGCAAAAACGCGGCCACTTGGCGCCGCCCGAGATCTCTCTGGCTGATGCGACACTGATGAGCGTCCAGCCGATATAGCAGGTGGCAGTCCCGCGAGTTGTCTCGGGGTGTACTGAACTGATGCAGCCGTCAAGGCAGGAGATGTCCAATCCGGGCACTCCCAGATAATGTGTCCAGCTTGGCCACATTTAAAACACCTCCCCACACGCTGTGGGCAGACCGACGATTGATGATCATCGCCGCAGATAACACATCGGGTAGGTCCCCAGTTCTTCGACTGCCGTCGTGGATATCGAGGAGGCCTTTTAGGACTCGACCGATCCCTGATACCACTCGCAGTCCGCTTCTTTCCATTATCCCTTTCCTTTTCCATAGACTCGTGTTCCCCACGCGCATAAACATTGCCATGCTCCGCCCACAATGCTCGATCCAATACCTCTGCAGTCGTGAGCTTGAGGATATGCACCACCTTATAAATTTCCGGCCAAAGTCCCAACACGAACCAATTGGTCCTATCCTTGTCATCCCGAACTACATCCAGGACACAGTCAATGATGTGGGAAAACTCCCGCTCATATTCTCCCACCGAGCGGTTTCCTTATCTTAGCTTCCGATATTGATCCTGAAACTTCTTCTTTTCACTATCAGGGAAGTAATTTGTGAACATTAATCCCTGAAACTCCTCCCAAACCATAGGCGGAAGGTTGGAGTGTCACGCCCTGGGACCTGGCATAGGCCCGCCCGGTGCGTGCCCAGACCCGCCATATGCCTGCACATATAAGGCGTCTACAACAAAAGAGATATGGAAGCAAGAAGAAATAAAGTCACTAGAGATATCAGAGCTATTAACTAACAACAAGTGGAGAAAGGAAAAAGTAAACTACTAAACATAAAGATAAAGTAAGTACAACAAGAGTTATCACAAAAGTACTACAAAAAGGGTGGTCTCTATACAAGGTACAACTCTCATCCTCTCCCAAAAAGAAAACAAAGAAGAGGTGGACCACCTATCGAACGTCCCTCGCTCACAAGCTAGCTCGTGGCGATACCCTTTCCGCGGTCCCTAGCCTCGCCCGGAGTGGAAGGCTCTGAAATATAAACATGAAACAGAGGGCGTGAGAACTATAATTTATAGTTCCCAGTGGGCAATTACTGACCTCAGCACAATGCACCACTAGGCCCAAAGAAAAGGGGTAAGTAATGATAATATTAGACAATAATAAGCTGCTGAATTGAAAGCATGTATGAAATGCAATACTACTATGCCACAGGATAGATGATATGTAACCATTCTATCAAGATGAAATAAGCACAATACATAGCTCGAATGTTCTATGATGGCAACAAACATACTAAAATGTAAAGAGTAATACTATTAAGTATATTATGAGTCTATCTCGATATCCACCACTATGTGGTAAGCATGTCCAAATATCCAACTACTATACCCTATCTAGTAGTGATTAGCCTTTGTAAGTTGACGTCACGGTTCAATCTCATTTGGGACCTACACAAGTGTAGTCCAGCTTGTGCCGCTTAAGTGTCGGTGGTAGCTCTAGCATTCCCACTCTGAAAATGAGTCTATCCCTCCCGACCCCGTAGGTTTCTCGATACCGCACGAACGAACATAAGTCGTATAGGCCAACTCCGGAGTGCCGGCTTGTAGGGAGCGACCCTCACAAGCATGTGCGAATGAGCACAAATGGCAAGCAAGCAATAACTCAAGTATACAATCATCATGTCTCTAACATGGCAATAATCACTAGTAACCCAACGGTCTAGTTCTGTGTCCCCATGTGATGTTCCAACACTTACTATACTTAGTGCCTCTTTGTGACACTTAAGCCTTATGATAACCTAAGTACAATCCACATTCTATGTCCCTTCATGGCACTAGTACTAGGTTCACACATAACCCAAGCTCAATGCCGCTTTATGACATTAGCTCCAAATTTTCTCATAACAGTCTAGTTCGATGCCTCTTTATGGCATTAGCTATCTCTCATGTCTCTAACATGCATAGGTTTAAGTGCACTAAACAACGCTCATTTTCATTGTAAGAAACATGGTCCCAAGTCCAACATAAGAATGCCAAATGCTAGCATAAGCCTCACATGCAACTCTTTACTACATAGAGGTCCGAAAATTCATTATATATGACATAGGGATGTTAAGCATTCTAAAATTCACAATAAATACATTTAGCATGAAAATGCATGAATTTTTACTTTACGAAGTATAAATCACCAAATATGAGCATTTCTCATATTGTAGGCTAGATCAAACCCACCAAACAACGCGCGGCCCTTCGTTTGCTCCAACGAAGGCGTCCACTAAGCTCCTAGCACCCTAGAAGCATCAAAAGGTGAACTATAAGAAGTAAATGAACAACTATTAGCTCAAATATTAACCAACTAGACAAAAGGGCCAAAATCTCACCTATAGTGAAGAAATCTCTCTTCAAAGCTCAAATGAAAGTCAAATCCCTTCCAAAGTAACCTAAACCAAGGTTCTAATTCCATTAGATTAGCTCCGAAAGTCTCCAAACAAAAAGCCTCAAAATAAATCCTAAAATCCAAATTTAGGGTTTCATCTCCCAAAATCGACCAAAACTAGGTCTAGGGGGGAGGAACAAGCAATTAACCTCTTTAGAAGCTCCAATCCAAGCTCCAAGAGTGAAGATCTCCTCTCTAGCAAGCTCCAAGTCCAAGCCTCCAAGCACCAACAAAGTGGGAAGAGAGGGAGAGGAAGAGGGTGAAGCTTCAAGTCCTCAAACAAGCTCTTCTTCTTCTTCCTTCTTCTTCTTCTCCTCCTCCTTCTTCTCCTTCTCTCTCTAAGATGCAAGGGAGAGTGTGAAATGAGGGAGAGAGAGAAGTGAAATGGCCATATAGGCCCTCTATTGTAACAAAATCCAAAAAAGTCCCTTTACTTTGCATCCAAAGCATCAGCCCGAACTGGGCAGTTTTCGCCCAGAGGGACCGGTCTCTCCCAGCTCGGACCGGTCCCTCGGGACCCTCCCGCAAAACCAGCTCTCGGGAACCGGTCTCCCCAGCCGGGGACCGGTTGCCTCGTCGTGGGGGACCGGTCTCTCCCACCAGGGACCGGTCCCCGAGAGTAAAAATCTCAGGACTTGTCCAAAAACTCAAATTTCGAACTTTTTGGTCGGAATACACACTACAACAAAAACGGTCTATAGCGACACTTTTAAATATAGGTACATGTCAAAAAAGTGCTGCTAGCTAAAATTACCGACACTTTTAAAAAGTGTTGCTATATGTGGGGTCGCTAGGTATATAGTGACAGTTAAAGAGTGTCGCTATAACCTAAAAGAGTGCTGCTAATTTACCAATACTTATTTAAGCATTTAGCAACAGCCGAAACTCTATCTCGTTGGCTGTGGTGGCGGAGGAGAACGACAGAAAAGGCTATTCGTCTAGAATTTCAGTGGATTGAGTGAAGAGAGAAGAAAAGATGGTAATTGATTTTTCTTTTGTTTTTCTTTTTTGTTTGTAATCGGGTCAAATGGACTAGGTGTGGTTGGTTGAGTAGAGTAATCTTTTATTTTTGGTTGGATTGGGCTTTATATTTAGGCATAAGTAGATGTTTTTTTAAGTTTTAGCATAAATGGGACACTTACTCAAAAGTGTCCCAAACATATGTCCCTATAACCTAATTCTGTTGTAGTGACAGTCTACGACCCTCCACCAAGTGTGGGAAAAGCTCGGAACACCAAACCGAAACACTCGAACCTTGCAATTTGCGAAAGTCCAGTGTGTTACATGGAGGGTCGGTCCCGCTTCACCCTCTTCCAACACATCTTCGCCGCCTTCTCTAAACAGTGCATGGCGAGGTGCACCTTATCTTTCTCCAAGTTATAAATATCCTCGAAGAGTGTTTCCATCGAGTTGACCCATGACTCCACCATCCAAGGTTCCACTTTTTCTCCGTCAAACACAGGCGGGTTGAACTTCTTAAACATTACGAGGACCACGAGTGCACGCTCCCTCTCCGTCTACAGCGCCGCACCCTCGGGATTTGAGGTTCCCGAAACTGGTTGCTGCCACCGACGGTGCAGATCGCACCGCCACTGGTATAGCCACCACGGCCACACCCTCGGTCGCACCTCGGTATTACGACAGGGGGCGCAGGTCGCTCGACGCACACTTGAGCCGTCGTCGCCTGTGTTGCGCCCAAGCCTCCTGGAGTCGCTGGATTTGCTCCCCTCTGGCGTTGCACTGACTCCACTTGTTGTCGCACTATTCCCACCAGTGCGGACACCAGCTCCCGGAGCTCCCTATCGCCACTCGCTTCGGATTGCTCAGGAGCCAAACTCGATTCCTTGGGTGTCGACCTTGTTCGAGGTCTACCACGAGGCATAGCTTCCTGAATGTAACAACCACATTAGTTACTTGACCCATGACGCTAATACGCCGCTACAATATACTAAAACAAAATCAAATCAGGCGAAAACATTCAAATGAATCCACGAGGCATAGCTTCCTGAAACGTAACAACCATATTAGTTACTTGACCCATGACGCTAATACGCCGCTACAATATACTAAAACAAAACCAAATCAGGCGAAACCATACAAGTGAATCCATTCTCATCCCTAGGCATCATGTTGTATTAAGGATTTTGTATTGGCAAGTTTCGTGATTTGAGTCGGAGTCTTGAAGGGTTCGGTGCGTTATTGTCGAAAATTGAAGAATCCAAGACTTTGAGAACTCAAAAACATCTCACCGCATGAATCACGATGCTAAGGTAAGGTTTTAATTCATGGTATGGTGATTCATACTTAGTTATAGACATTAGAATCATGAAAATCAAAGTTTACTGGATTAGGAAGTACATCGGAACTTTGCAAAACCCGAAACCATGCAAAAATCAGGAAAATGCAAAGTGTACCGGTACAGCATTGAAAGTGTACCGATACAAATTGTGTTCCTGTACAACCAGTGACATGTCACCGGTTACAGTGTTTCGCATGTTTTCTTTTCCGTTATCGTATAACCGGTAACAATTTGAAAGTGTACCGATACACAATGTAAATTTCTGAAAAACTTTCTAATCCGACTCCAATTGATTCTAAAATCTATAATAAGCTATTGGGGTTCTCTAACACAGGAAGCATCACGAAAATACATATTTGAGAAACCCTAGAGGCTCGAAATTCATCAAAACCCTATTTTCTTCATAATAGCCTCTTTTAGGTCAAATTGAGAGATTGTAATTTAATATCAATATGTCGATTTGATCTACGCTTCGCTTGAAGTTTTCTTCTCTGGTTTTCTACAATATTCTAAGCGAAAGATCACCATAATCATGATGCTCTTCATAAACGGCGTCGTGGATTCGGCGTGATCAATGTTCGAGGATTCGGATCGAAATCTTCATGGATTCGAAGTGGTAGAGCTTCGTGGATTCGGAGAGGAAGCATTTCGTGGTTTCGAGACGTGGCGTTCGTGGATTCGAACGTGAGGGCGTGGACAACCCAGACGATTGCACGAGATTCATAAGATGTTTAGAGAGGTCGAGTCGGTGGAGTTGGTAATTACCTTGTAATATTTTCTCTTAGTGAATTATTTTTTCGCGTGTTGGTCCCGTGGGTTTTTTACTCCAAGTTGGAGTTTTTCCACGTAAATCTTGGTGTGATTTTTATTTTCCGCATTTACTTTTATTGTATCGAGATTTGTGGTTTTGGCCGTTACACCTATTCACCCCCCTCTAGGTGTTGAATACAATCTAGATAGATCCTTAGGTACCCCAAAACTTACATGTTGTCGGCCGCCCAACATAACCCTTGGAGCAGAGAACAAATGTCAACTTGGATTAGTCCCTAATTACCGTTACAGACATACTAACACTAACCCAATCCGCATGGCTTTCACTATAAATCAATTCCACGTCACTCACGTCCCTAGATCCTTAAGGTTTCCATCCTAAGGGTTCCTAGGTCCATCCTAAATGTGTCACTTTTCAAGGCTCTAATACCATCTCATCCGTCACGCCCCGTGTCACGCCATATGCTTACACATATAAGGCGCCTACAGCAATAGTGATAATTAAACAACACTAAATGCGCATCTAGGAGTATCAGAGCATACAACAACTAGATTCTAGAATAAGGAGGTAAATACAAGAATTAATCCACTAACATAAATCATAAGGTAGTACAATAAGAAATCCCAAATACAAGTGCTAGAGGTACAAAAATGGTGGTCTCTACTCATAAGTACAAAACTCTCACTCTCTACATCAAGTACAAAAATAGAGAGATGAACCACCTAGTAGAAAATACTCCTCGCTATCTAGCTAGTAGCGATCCCTTTACCGCGATCCCGAGCCTCTCCCGGGGTGGATGGCTCTGAAATAAAACAACAAAACGGCGAAATGCACCACCAGGCTAAAAGGCAAAAGTAGTATGTTCAACTTTTAAATGGAAAAAATAACATGTATATAAAATATGAAATAAACTTACTAACTACTATGCCTCTTCTTTAGCATGAATTTCCACAAATATAAATATTATTCTAACATGAATATGCATAAGTATAATCAACATAATGTTAACAAGTGCAACTAGTAAAATGTCATTATTTACTAATTTGTCTAATGTCCATTTTGCAATTTAGTTCAAATATGTCTCGATCATATAGGACCTACCCGTGGGTAGTCCGGCTTGCGCCGTTCCTAATGGCCCCGTGGTAGTCAACATTCCCACCCTAGGAATGAGCCTCCCCCACGGCATTCCATTTTGGCGCCCAATCCCGCACGGGCTAGCTTATGTCACGGTGGCTATCTCCGGAGTGTCGGCTTGTAGGGAGCGACCCTCACAAGCATGTACGAATGACCACAATGGCAAGCAAGCGTAATCATCCATCTCAAGTCCAATGTCATCATGTCTAAAACATGGTACAAAAACTAGTGACCCAAGGTCTATCACTATATCATCATGTAGAAGTTTAACCATTCACTAGGATGAATGCCTCTTTATGGTATCTTTCTCCACTATGTCAAACATGAGTACTATGTCCAAGATCATAATTTTCTAGTCATTTTCACCAAATGAAACATGATTATAAGCCATATCAAAGAATGCTATTTACATGCATGATTGCTATACACATATCTCTCTCTACTACATAGAGATGATTTTTCATGAAACATAACACATGTATTTTAAGCATTCTAAAATTCACATATGCTCTATCTAGCATGAATATGTATGAATTTCTATTTTTACAATAAGTAAAACAACATAGGAAGAGTTCACCCATTTTGGTGAGGTAAAACCCACCAAGAGCTCCTTGGAACCCTTTCGTTTGCGCAAGAGAAGGTGTCCACTAGCCTCCTAGCTCCCTAAAGGAAACTCTACAAGACTTAGACGCAACGAACGAACATCCCAAGGGTCAAACTTTAACCAACCCAAAAAAATGGCAAAAACCCACATTGAGTGGTGAAAATCTCTCTCAATCTCCAAAAGAGAGCAAGATCCCTTCAAAACCAACCTAAATGAAGGTTCTAAACCAATCAATTGAACTCCAAAAGCTACAAATAAAAAATTTTCAAATAAACCCTAATTTTTTCATTTCTATGGTTTCTACATAAAAACCTCCAAAAACATAAACCAAAAGAGAAAAACATGTTACCAACCTCTTTAGAAGCTTCAATCTAAACTTGGAATGAGCTAGGGTTGAAGATCGCTCCTCCAACAAGCTCCAATCCAAGCTCCAAGACTTTTTTCATGGTGGAAATAGCACCAAGAAGCAAAAAGAGGTGATTAAACCACGAAAATCCAAGAAAAAATGAAAAGAAATCCAAAGAGGAGAATAGGAGAACTCTCAACCCAATTCTCTTGTGTTTTCCAGCTCAGGAAACCCAGCAAGGGGCGTGGGGTATTTGTAGGATTGCTACAATAACAAAAACACCCCTAAAAAATAAGCAGTCTACGAACTGCACTGCATACTGGTACGCGGGAAAGAGTACCGATACCGGCCAGCAGTACGCGCAAACCTAAGCCTCGGGTTGGCAAACAAATGCACTGGGTACCGGTTAACAGCCTGATGCAGTACCGGTACCACCTCCAGTACCAGTACAGGCCTGATACAGTACCAGTACTCTGCTCTACAAAGGCAAATCCGAGAGTAGCCCAATTTTCTTATTTTTGAAATTTTGGCACTAAGTTTCTAATCTCACTCCTCAGGATGCGTGCCATAGGTCGATACATAGTCAACGACCCTCCAGAATACCTAAAAAAACTCAGAACACGGATGAAACACTCGAACCTTGCAATTTGTAAAGGTCCAGTGTGTTACACCCCGGGACTGCCAATTTGGTCGGTTCGGACATGTCAACAGACGCCGGATGGACAGCACCTTCCCTGTCCGCCCAAGGCTCAACACAAGTATCAACATGTATACAATTTGCGCAAGTATAGACTTAAATATACATGGCTTGCACGAAGGCAAGCAACAGCCAATAAGTGAAAGTTCTACAACTATTATCACATTCATACATGTATCTTGATTACATGAAATCAAATACAAGCATATAATGATTTACATCAATTTTACAAAATACATCACATATGCCATTTATACATTTTATACATTGTCATCCCATTACAGTTTTCATCACAACCAAAAGATGAACATGGGTACCATTAATGCACGGGTGTTTGCTATCTAGGGCGCTATGCCTTTGCCACGATCCTCAACCGCCTCTCTCGGACCCGGATCTGAAAAATGGTGAGGTGAGAACTATAAGAAAGTTCCCAGTGGGTTCGGTCGCCGACCCCGCCGACTTTCCTATTAGGTCTAACCAGGCACAAGTAGAAAGAACAAATAGATAGATAGACATTTCTAAACAAATGCAGCTACTATATCTGAACAAGAATGATAACCAATATATATGATACTCATGATGCATGCCGATTGCCATTCTCGATACCCAATCCTCTCGGCTTACCCGTAGGTTTAGCCCCAAAACTCACCAATTCAAATCCCTACTATCGGGGAGATACTCGCTACAACCTGACGGGACCGTCTTCTGGGGAGATACTCGCTACGACCCAGTGATGACTACTTCGGAGCTCATCGCTCAAGGGAGAGCGACTGCCCTCAAGCATAAACTTACAGGTGAGTATGATCCAATCCACAACCATGAGGATGCCATGTCCACTAATGCCACAACACACAAAGTGTCCCATTCTTTAGCATTCAATGCCACAAGGTGCTATTTCAGTTATTTGTCACAATGCCACCATGTTCTCTACCTCAACTAGTTCATGTCTCAATTCATACATCTATAGGGTTCACAATTGTCCAATGTCTCATTACCAACTCATATGCATCTTTATACTAAAAGCATGTAAGAAATATTCACATATTACCATTTACCCTGCAACGCATGAATCCTATATATACACATATATGCTCAAATGGTGACTTTAGACATAAAAAGAAATCCAACTGTTTCGGATAGCACCACCTACCTCGTAGGGATGCTAGGGCACTAGAATCCAAATTCCACAATTCATAGTCGCCGCTTTCCCTCGACCCAAAGCAAACGAAGCCGAAACGGGATTTTTCCTCAATATCTTGGCGTAGACTTATCGGAATCCCGATCCGAGTCTCCTAATGCGTCGGTTTTTACTTCAATTAGGACTACAAGAGATAAAACTCAAGTTAGATCTCAAGCTTAGCAAAACCCCATTTTAACCCTAGGGCTTCCATAATCCACAAATACCTAATTTTCATGGATAAACATGAGGCAATCTAATATATTATCCTCTAGAAATCACAACTAGAAGGAATTTAGCCAAACCCTAACTTAATACCACAAGAACTCACCTCAAGTTCAAGCTTCCTCCTCAACCCTTGCACAAGAGCTAGCTTCACCACTAAGCAAGCCTTCTTCTCCACCAATCTTCTCTTTTGGAGCAAACCCTAGAGAGAGGAAGAGAGAGAGAGAGGAAAGTGTGAGAAGCTCTAGAAAGAGAAAGAGAGTTTCTACTCTTTGGTTCTCACATAAGGGAAAAGAGAACTAGGGCATATAACCCATATAACAAGCTCCCCCAACACTAATTACAACTAGGCCCCTCACAAAATTACAGTTTTGGACCAACCCACCTTTCTGTGGGTATGGGGTCTGGACCTTGCACTCAGGGTCCGGACCCCAAGAACATTTCCAGCACGAAACAGTTTGAAATTTTTCCAGCTTTCTCTCCAAAGTCCCAATACCCTATCCAAAGCATTCCGAAACATTCAGAACGATTAACGGACCTCACACCACCCTTCGGTCAATTTGACTGAAGTTCGATATAACCTACCGAAGTTTCGGTATATTACACATTATGTTAGACATACTAGTGAGTTGATACCCTTTGATACTAGTGGATGCATACATAAAAGATGGACATACTAGTGGTTGGTTACCCTATGGTGAGACTTGATGCATTTATAGTAGTTGGATATTCTTGTGGGACATTGTTGCATTGACAACCTTAGTGGTAGCAACCTATACTTGTAATGCTAAATATATAGAAGTGTAGTTTCATGATAACTATAGCAATCTGATGTCAATGACAATGTCAAATTTGTATCATAATAATTATTCATGATTTAAATGTGGACTAGCATTTTATTATTGCATACACAATTATTTATGCATGTGATTATAGATATGGAATTCATATCCATGTTAAAGACATTTCATGTAGAGGCACGATATACTTGGAATTATTCTAATACTTGCTATATTTATAGTTCATACTTCTTATGCCTCAGTTGACCTAATGGTGTATTTCGTCACTCTCGGCAGCTTACTTACTAGGAACTATTGTTTAATAGTTTTCACCCCCATTGGTTGGTTATTTTTGTTTCAGAGCCTTCCGCAACGGGAAAAGCTAGCGATCGTAGCAAGGGGGCAATGACTAGCTGGAGCTTCACGATGTTGTGATAGATGAACCCACAGATTTATTTAGTGGCTTAGTTCAGCGATGTATTTGTATTATATGTGAGATTCTATGTTTTCATATTGTACCCTTGGTTAGATTATTAAAATCTTGAGATGTATTAGTTTCAGAATTTTTGTATCTAGTTGTTGTATGTTCTCGCTCTGATTACCAAGTTTAGGATGGATTATACGACTTCTCTCTATGATTGTTGTAGACGCCTTGTGTACATTAGAATTTTTGGTGTGCACGCTGGGTCTGTGCACGCACCCGGTGGACTTTCGCTGCGGCCCGGGGTGTGACACTAAATGAGACAAAAAGAGCATGAGAAATAATAACCATCAAAAGATGAAATTAAATACAAAGGTACAACTAAGAAGAATGGTCAATTTAGAGTAGTCAATCTCAGCAGTTACCGAAACAGTCGTTCGGGAGCTACCGTGGGGGCATTGTTTGCACCATAAAAATAGTGCTACGTGGTAAGTCGGACTACACCGTGTGGAGGGCCCCCAAAGCTGAACATAGATCGACATGTGGTATGCTAGGATCTGGGAACAACACGCCCAATACTGAAAATCGGTTGTGCGGAAATGCACTTAAGATTGACAAAGAGTGGCCTGAAGAAATAGGAACATGGCCGAGACACACCCCGCAATGGGTAATAACTGAATAATGGCGAACGAGACTATAAATAAACAGAATATGCTTACCAGAAGGGTCTTTTTCCCCTGCGAACAAGAAAACCATTCTATTTTCAGTACTTTTCCGCTTTCTAGGAGTAGTCTACTTGTAATCTTTACTTTTCCTACATTTTCTTCTTTCATAGGAGTAATCTTTAGGATAGATGTCCTTGTGATTAAGAGAGTAGTGAAACCCATCATCCCGTAAATTTCTTTCACTTTTGAAATACATATTTGAGCTATTCAGCTCATTTTAGCTGAATATATAATGGACTGCTTTGAACTCAGCTGAGCGGATCCCTCATCAGCCGATCGCTTGATTTTGTTGTAGGCGTATTTTCGAGGGTCACTTTCAGAAGCCGTTTCGTCTCTCTTTTCTTGCTTTTCGAGGCAGATTATTGACCAGGTTATCAGTCCAGACATTCAGCTCCGAACAATAGTAGATCATTTTTACTTGTGCCTCTTGTGGGCTTAGTAGATAGATTGTTGTCGTCGGTAACGGTACCCACTGGAAACTACTTCTATAGTAGTTTTCATGCCTTTTATTGTTGCTCTATTCTTTTTAAAGCCTTCCATTCCTGTTGCAGCATCTGATCAAGATAAGAGAGTCAGGCTAGTAGCTTTCCTGTATCAGATAATCGTTTTTGGAGACCACCTATTAGAGGTCGGTTTTTGAAAGTTAGCATATTCTACATATCAAGATTGGTGAGGCCAACTTACTTGTATATTTTATTTCTATTCTGAGAGATGGTTGATGTATTATTTTGGGAGTTAGTGTATGCACAACAAGGTTATAGATTTGTATTAGTTTTATTTAGGAGCTCTGATCGATATCTCTAGCTGTTGTACATTTCATATACTTTGCAGGTTTAGACGCTTCGCGTGCATGGGGCTTCCCATGTATGAGGCAGATCTATTGGCGAGCCCGGGTTCTGCTGTAACTCGGGGTGTGGCAGGGAGACTTGCCCGTCCTCCCACCTTATCTCCCTGACAAGATGAAATATATGCCCCATTATCCGACCGCTTGAAAATTCACTTGTCTGCAGGTTCTTCGAATCTGCCCGGCCAATCTTTCTTTTTTTTTAATTCTTCTCTAAATTAAATATAATTATATTTTACTTGTTTCAATAAAAAAATAAAAATTTAAAAATAATGAAATTATTATAAAACCCATTATCTCTTAAATCAAATTTATTTTACAAAAAATATTTAAAACTTAAATAATATTCTAAAAAAGAAGGTTATCTTATAATGTAAAAACTTTTTCAGGCAAATTCAAAGTAAATTCAGAGTAAATCAACTTTACTACCATCTTTCGTCTTGAATCCATTTCAAGTCATAAAAATGTTTCGTTTATCTGTCTGAATCAATTTAATTTATCACTTCCACTAACCACTCCACTTAGGATAGATCAACATAGAAGCTCCACCAACTCAGATCTATTTTATATAGTTGAATATAAGATTTACGCCAAATTTTTAAACGAGCATGTAGATTCGTCAAGAAAAATATATATATAACTCCATAGAAAAAATTTAAATTTCACAGCATTTGAATTCTGCAGGTTTTTTATTTTTATCAATCTAAATGCGTCCTAAAGGTTAGTTAATGAGAGTATGTACGTGACACCTCACATTAGGCTGTTCAAACATGTCCTAAAAGTTAAGAGCACTCCCCACAACCTTTTTAACTACCTTTTGAAATACAACTCTGTAACTATTTATCACGGGCACTTTTTGATTATTAATCTTTAAATAATTTAGTTATATATATAACGGATAAAAATAGTCAGAAAAATAGATCTAACAATAGAAAATTTAGTAGCACAAAGTGTTTGGTACATGCTATTGATAGTAGTGTAGCCGGACTTATATATATATATAATTAATATATATATATATATATATATATATATATATATATATATATATAATATATATATAATATATATATATATAGATATTTCAATTTATATTATTTTTCAAAATGACTCGGGAGTTCATTGAAATTGAAGGCTACATCTGCTATCAAATAGTTGACAATTAACAAAACTTAATTTTTGGTTAGTTAGCGATATATTCACGATAGTTAAATTTAACATATTACTTTGTATATTTTTGATAAAATTTCAGTTTAGTTAGTGAATAAAATAAAATACCACTTGAGTTGTCTCAAGTCTAAAAGCTTAATTTCATACTACCGTACTATATTTAAGAATTCTTTCCACTTACAATATAACAGAAGAAAAACTCTATTCGATTATCACTTTCTTATCAAACTGTATAATGTAATTTAAATTTAGAAAAAAACTTCAAATACCACTGTTGTGTGTTCATGCTTTCTCACTTTAGTATCATATGATTTAAAATGTATTATTTTAGTACTTTGTGATTTTATTTTTTTCTTTCTATTATTTCATATATTAATCTTTCCGTTAAATTAGTGACAAAGTTAAAAACACTAGTTACTAAAGTGAAAAATTCGATAAACCACGTAGTTATAGAGTGAATATTTAATAAACCATAGGTGGTATATCTGAAGTTTTTTTTTATATGATTTGACGAAGATATTGATGAAAAAAAAATACCACGGAATACTAAAATAATACAGTTTAAATCATAAGATACTAAAGTGAGAAAGTGTGAAATCGCAAAAGTGATATTTAAAGTTTATCCTTCAATTTATTTTCGTTTTTGTTTTTGTTTTTTGAAGACACCCCTAAATAATTATTCTCCGACCAATTTCTGCTCAATTGATAATAAATTCAAACTACAATGAACAAAACTGATAAAATATAATAATATAATACTAATATAATATAAAAAGTGAAAAAAAAATATAAAATAAAATAGTGTACTAGAGTATAATAAAAGTTACAAATAAATTAAAAGAGTAATGTAAGTCTACAACAAAAAAATATATAATATTATATTATAATCTCTCCAATTTTATTCTCAAAAGTTACACAATTTGTAAAACTTTTTTACTGCTGAGCAATGGTACATGTACATCTCAATTGCAGTGTATATTCTATATCTTATCCATCTAATAAATAAAATATTTTCACTAGTCATTTGATGTGACTACTAATTTAACTCCATTGGAATGTACAAATAGTATATATATATATATAGTTGAGCTGGAATGCTATCGATAGCAAACAGGCTTTGTTGCCATTCATTTGTTTTTTATGATGGAGCCTCCAAATCAACGATCGGCACCATTGAACATGATCTATACCACTTGAAGTATCTAGAAATTAAATTTCATACTTTTTCGATATTATTCTCTTATTCATCAAGTGGGTATAAAAATGAATGGCTGAAAATGAATATCCTCTAAAAAGTGATGATAGGGATTTTGTAATCAAGATTGAGAGTATAGATCTTGTTCTAAATAGTTTAAAAAATTTTCTAACAAAAATTCAATTGATTTGGATAGCTTTACACCGTTAAACAAGAAAATGCCTCATATCGACCATTAAAATTACAAATTTTGAAACCCTTTGATCATTAGGTCAATGACGTCGAAAAGATTTGAAATTTAATTTCTAGATACGTCAAGTGATAAAGATCATGTTCAACGGTGCCAATCGTCGATTTGAAGACCTTATTATCGAAAACAAATTGGTGGCAACGGAGCCTGTTTGCTACCGATAGCATTCCAGCTCAACTATATATATATATATATATATATATATATATAACTAGGCTGGAATACTATCAATAGCACTAAGCTATTGGTGCTATTGATTTTTTAGCCCTTGGATTGANGATTTGGATATTTTTATAGCGTTAAACGAGAAAATGTCTCATATTGACTATTAAAAATTACAAAATTTGAAATCTTTGATCATTAGGTCAATGATATTGAAAAAATTTAAAATTTGATTTCAAGATATTTTTAACTAGTATATATCATATACAACAATATTGATTGTCGATTTGGAGGCTCTATTATCAAAAATAAATAGGTGATAACAATGCTCGTTTGCTAATGATAAAATTACAGCTCAACTCTCTCTCTCTCTCTCTCTATCTCTCTATATATATACATACATAGAGTCCGGCTATTATATTTTTATGAGTATTGGACCCCTTATACTCATAAGTTTTCGACCCTTAGATTTATTTCATTAATCATTTTCATCCGTTAGAACATATTATTTAACCAACTACCCACTCAACCTTAGGGGACCACTATCATTTTAAGTTGGGATCACCATCATCCTAACCACACATTCCATCAATCAACGGTGAAAAACTTATGAGTACAAGGGGGTCTATACTCATAAAAGTATAGAAGCCCCAGCCTACATACATATATATATATATATATATATATATATATATATATATATAGTAGAGCTACTATGCTATCGGAAGTATAGAGGATCTGGGTGCCTCTGATTTTTTGGCCCTTAGATCAACCCTTTTAATCATTTCTAATTTTTGAATTAATACTATTAACTTGTGGGGACCACTCAACCCTAAGGGTACTATTCAACCCTGATTTTTTTACAGCGATTGACTGGTGTATATTTTAAATTTTGTGTATATGTAGGCATACAATTCTTTAATTGAGCATCTATATATTATAATATTTTTTTTAGAGAGAAAGTTAGCATGCAACCCGTTTCGTTATATTTTTTAAAAATAAATTTAGTTGAAAATATGAATAAATTAAAATTTGAACTCAGGACTTTGTTTATTATAATGTTATACACAAAAATTTATACTCATAAGATAATTTTACTATTCACCTGCGACGAAATATAATCAAATTATTTGCATTGCCCACAGAAATATAGGAAAATAAATCACATCATCACGGCTTAATGGTAGTTTTAGAATTTAATACATCAAACTTTGTTGTCTCTACGTGGCTCGATTCCTAACACATTAGCCAAGTCCACATCCTTTATTTATTTAATAATTAAATAAATAGGCTCCTCCCTTCCTCTTTTGACTGTAGTTTCAACGATCAATCCCTGAAGCTTCCAAAGGTTGACCCAAACTGTTCTAAACCTCCCCACCAATCCATGGCTATAAAAACCCTATCCCCTCATGCAGAAATAAACCAGTAAGAAACTAACCACATCCACATCTCATCGATCTCCCACACTCCTCACTCATAAAATTTAGATCCAAAAACAAAAAAAAAAAGAAAGAAAAAACAATGTGGTGGAGGAAGAAGGAGACCGAGCAGCTACCGACGCACTACGACCGTCTCACGGAGTGTGACGGAGAGTGCGAGGATGTGGCGGAGCGGATACCGAAAGGGTACGTCCCGATGCTGGTCGAGGACGAGGCGCGCGGGGAGGTGGAGAGAGTTTTGGTGCATGTTAAACTCCTCAATGAGCCGTTCATGGTGGAGCTCCTCGAGTGGGCCGCGGAGCGGTTCGGGTACCGGCAAGAGGGAGTGCTCAGAGTGCCCTGCGACGCACACAATTTCCGGCGCATGGTCGCGTTGTCTCATCGAAAGCTAGATGGATAATCTCATTCAAGTTGTTTGAGTTTACTAGTGTTCTTAATTTGTCTATATTTATTCGTTCATTTTTTGCAGTAGCTCATTTTATTTCGTTTTCTAGTCCCATTGTGGGAAATATTTTGAGAAAGCAATAGATTTGTATTAGTTGTTACACAAATATGCATTGTACACACATGTATCTTCTGAGAATGCAAGAAGGTCGAGAAATTTTTTATGCAAGTAATTAATGTGTACTCTTTTTTTTCTTTTTTAACCTTAGCATATCTATCTATTTAATTTAGAAGTCTAAACTACAGCATCTCTTTTTTTTTTAGGGAAAGGTGGTATACTATCACTTCATTCATTAGGATGGTGAATTAAGCAAATAGATGAAGCAACACGGCTTCGTTAAAAAACAAAAAGAAAACAAAATGCTAGATGCAATGTAGACCCCAAAGACTCCTAGAAGAGCGTACGTCCATCACTAGTTGTCTCAGTGAGATTTTTTCGTCTTCAGAAATTTTTCTATTTCGTTCTGTCCAGATAGCCCACCAAACAACAATTATGGTCGATAGTTCCTTTTTCCTCATGTTACCTCACTTAGAGCCACTAGCATTTTAGAGCGTGTCGGTTGAAGCACAGGTACTAAGGTGTCTGCCGCGAACGAACCGGCCCCGCCGTAGATTGTTTCTAAAGCGTATTAGGCAGGAAGCACTCCAACAAAGCTCGTGAGAAACTACATGTAACAAAGAGATGGTCAACCGTCTATGGTTCTTCCGAATAGAGCACACAGCTTAACTCTCAAGACCATCCCCTTATGGACATGCAGATTATCTCTCGTTAGTAACCTATGTTTTAGCACTAGTCACCCGTAGATTTTATTTTTCAAAAGAGTTTTGATCTTTCACAACTGAAAGAACCCCTTTCGTGGACGCTGCCATCTTGTAAGAAAGTATAAACAGATTTAATCGTGAAAATTTCTATTGAAGTCCATAGAAAAAAAATATATGCTTTTAGGGAGGATGAAATATATATATATATATATATATCGTATCTACATTGCTAATCGGAAGTATACGAGCATCTGGTGCTCCGATTCTCTTTAGTGACTTAATCAACCTCTTTTGTCATTTCTAACCTTTGGATTATACTATTATGCACTGTGGCACCACCCACCCTAGGGGTACACATCAACCCTGGGGGAACAGCAATCATCCTAACCGTATATCTGTTGATCAATGGTCAAAAAGTTGAAGTATCAATTCCTCTATACTTCGCGATAGTATAAGATAGCTATATATATATAATATAATTTAATATATATTATATATATACTAAGCTACTATACGCTAGTAATAATACAGTAAACGGGCGTTCCGTTGCCAACCCCATTTTTGTTTATCAAATAGGAACCTCCAATTGACGATCGGCGCACCATTTAAACATGATCTATATCTCTTGAAGTGTTTCTAAGCAATCAAATTTCAAATTTTTATCTCGACATTCATTTACCTATGATCAAAGGTTCAGAATTTTTAACCTTTTCATGGTCCGCTATGAATGCTTTCTTCCTCGTCGTTAAACGATGTAAAGATACTCAAATCATTGATTTTTGTTAAGAAAATTCTTTAAATTATTCTAAACACACCTTTATATTGCCTCTGATCTTGCTACAAGACTCCTATCTCATTTTTTTATAAAGATAATTCATTTTCAACGGTTCATCTTTTTCGTGTCCAACATATGGATAAGAGAATAAATACTACCAAAAATTATGAAATTTGATTTCTACACACTTCAAGAGGCTATACCGATCTTGTTAACGCGTCGGTCCGATCGTTCGATTTGGAGGCCTCAATCATCGAAAACGAAATGGTGACAACGGATTTCACGAATTTGCTACGACTAGTAATTCAGCTCAAACTCTCTCTCTCTCTCTCTCTCTCTCCCTCTCCTCTCGTCACTCCTTCAGTCCCCCTCCCCACTCTCGTCTCTCTCTATACTATAATATATATACTATATACTACTATATATATGAAAAATATGGAAGGCGGCCTACCTAAATAGCGACCCTACATACTTGGCAACACTTTTAAAAGTGTCGGTATTTAACCAGCAGCATTTTTTTACTGTACGATATTCTAAATGCTCCACTCATAATACAACTCGTTTTTGTTGTAGTGGTATGATACTATACTATACATCAACATAGGATATATATTATATCATACATATACTATATAATATATATAAACCGTATACCATATCTACCCCTGAAATCTGTAACAACATGACTGAATCAGATCCAAGTTTTATCCTTTTAGAAAACTGATAAGCTCTAAAAACAATACGTAACGATAAAGGTGAATTCACAAGCAATTAATTTAAATATGAACACAATTATACGGAGCTTTTACAATTTTCGTCAGAAACTTTTTTTAAATTCAATTATGAAGAAAATCAAAGGAACTTAGCCAAAGTGGTTGGATGTTAATTAAATGCTGCCGCCAAATTATATGTTAGATAGCACATACCGATCATACCATGGCCGCAATTTATGGACTAGTATTTTTTTTTAGTTTTCGTTACGATAGAGGTTGCTTATATAAAACATCATTGATTAGATTATATATAACCTGAACTACGCCAGATCACACTTATGATTTTAAGTCACTTACTACTGAAACTTTTATCACATTTCTGTATCTTAAACTTTTATGTTTATTTGAGCACAGTCGCACGTTCGACTATATTTAAACTCCGCTTCTATTTCAATACGTTTTCTTACTATTAAGATGATTTTGGTTATTTTACACACTTAACTTTAAATTAGTCTCAACATACAAATGGAGCCTACTAATGATTTATTACGACTCACCTAACCACATGGGAAACCAATCAACGCCCCATCCACTCTAACCTTGCACATTCCCCTCTACCGTATCCCAGTGTCATATCCGCACAATTTATACTACTGCTCAGAGCTCATTCCTAATTACAAAGTATCGTAAATCAAAAACAATCGTATCTACAGATAAGTAATAAAAAAGTGTACACAACGTCTTCGGGTAAACATTGCAGGCGCAAGTCCCGTCACGTCCAAGCAACAGAACTTAGGATTAGTAGCCGACACAGTTTGGGACACTTTTCCGTCTAAGTGTCCCTTACACAACAATTTTAACAAAAATCTATACATGTCTTTAACAATATAAAACCCCAAAATCCCAACCAGAAATAAAGTTACTCTAACTCAACCCATCCAGACCCCAGCCCATACCTTCAGCCGATTACAAGACAAAAGAAACACCAGAACAATCGATTACCATC